>NC_056430.1:62952403-62961544 GCF_018296145.1 Oncorhynchus tshawytscha | reverse complement strand
CATATTTGTTCAATAAACACTGATTTATCTATTTTCATACACTTTCAATGTATTAAAAGTACAGTATAATGTTGAAAATCCACCACTAATCATTGTTGATACCTAAGCATACTGTAAATCGTATTGATTGATTCTGTCATTCATTTCATATCGCCTACTTTAAATAGCCTGTTGTCTTCAAGTTTGAAGCGATTTTTAAACCAACACATTTTAATACTGTATTGCATGTTTTATCTATTTCTCTAACCCTTTTGTATGCGAATTTCCATCGTCAATAAACCATCATAAATGACGTTTTTTTCCCAGTGACATCGCGTAAAAATGTTACAGGATCTGTAATCATTAGGGAGAAATAGGATTGGCCAGAGGCAAATGATACAACAGGATAAATAAATGTGCTCAGAAATGTACGACGTTGTGCGCAATAAGGAACGTGTCACCATAGAAATAGAATCTACATTAGAATTCCGTGCTCGTCACAATGTCCAATTAACATACATTTGAATTCCTAATTCTATGTGTATTACTCAGAGGTGAAGTTATTCACAATCACAACCAACCTACAGAATATCAATAGCAAACGCGAATTCTTCATTCAAGTCAATCAAAAGTCGTATATGTTTTCCTGTTCTCAGTAAGGTAAGTAGGTCTTCCCATAATGAGAAGGACCGATTTTCGAAAAACACGTTGGACATATCGCATTCGACATTTTCGAAAAACACGTTACTTGGATCATATCGAATCTGTTAGCTATACAACCAATTTATCGATCATCCATGGAGGAGCAGTTAGTTTGTGCCATGAACCAATTCATATCACTCTCTGCTTGCCACATTCTAAATGGTTAAGTCACTAATTGAAGACTCTATTGCAGAAAATGCTCAAGAGGCAATTCCGTACACTGAAAGCCCAGGGAAGACTCCCGCTAGACCTCCCTCTGAGACCAATGAAGGCCTGGCTCCTGGCAGGGAAAAGAGTCTTCTTGGAGTGAGTGCAGTGTTCTCATACTATTTTTGAATTGTACGAAACGTTATACTTCATTTAGGTAACTTGAGTTTATCACATCATTAGACAAGTGTAAATGATAACACTAATGTATCAAAATATATTAGACGACAGCAATAGTTTGATAGATAGTGTAGACAGACATAGTCTGATACATTTCCATATTCACATGAAGGCGTGAGACAGAGACATGGAAGAGATGGAGGAAGGTCTGTGTAGCTGAATTGGTGAGGACTATGTAGAACAAACAGTACACCCACTGTAAAACCCTTAAGATATCAGCAAGCTCATTTTTGGACCAAAAGAGAAAAACAGCAGCTATCAGTTCAAATGAATAATTTCTCCCATCATTTCAATGATGGACCAGTGTCCAGTCTCACCTGATACATCAACAGTCTGTTAATTACATATTATGTTGTTACATAGACTTGGGATGCAAAGAGGGGCCTGGAATTACAGGAGACAGAGAGAGTTCTCCTGGTCAGTTGCCAGAGAGTTCAGGATGAATTAAGGATTTCTGATTTCACCGTGGACCGCGCCCAACGAAGCCATCCAGCTTCTGAAAGAGGAGTGTTGGAAGTTGAACTTGGCACCTAAAGGATGAGACATGCCAGGCCACTGAGGTAAGACATAAGAGCCATCTGCAATGCCAATATTGTTTCTTTGAATAAAATGTCAAGCATCTTTGTCATTTCTGTGTATAATATGGTGTTCAAAGTTGGTCACAGTCAACGTTGGATGTCTTTGGTTTATTGTATTTGTGAAGTAGCTATAGGATAGTTATGTATGTCTCTCCAATTGCAGCTCCCTGAGCTGTATGGGCATTCTGAGAAAGACAGAGGCTGCTGAAGAACTTCGGGACACTGAAAATGTCCTCAGCAAGGTGGTGAAATCCAAAGGGTGGCTGAAGGAGGGCTGGGAAGATCAGCTGACCAAAGACTTCAATGATATGATTGCAAGACTCCCAAAGGTAAGGAACAAGAAGCCTGTTTTGTGAATGAAAGGTCAACTGTCTTTCTAAGTGGGGTGCATCAGGGTTGTCTGAAACTGGACAATATTATAAAGTAGCTACTATAATCTTTGACTTTGGATGTCTGTGGTATGTTTTGTGAAACAGCTAAAGGACATATGTGTTGTTCTTACTCTTGCACTGCTCTGCATGGTCTGTTTAGTCCTATTTTGGATCCAACGAGAGCCTTCCTGAGGTGTGCAGCGGAGTGCCCGAGGTGTCGAACGCAGTGGAAGTGGTGCGCAGTGACACAAAGAAGCAGAAGAAAAATGGCGTTCTACGATTCTTCCGACATGTGTGGAAGTTCTTCACATGCACCAACAGCCTCCCCAAAGAGGAGTGACTCAAGCACACACAACTCTGGGCAACACTTTCTCCTCCATCTCCCCCTTTCCTTCCAACTGGCTCCTTTTAATAATACAAATAAAGGGGATCTGAACCACAACAAAAAACTGCTTTCATGAGTGTTTTTCATATGACTTACTACAGTATGAAGAATGCTTTAAAGAACACTTACTAATTAATTATCCAGACAATTAAGCGGTTTTAGAAGTGCTTAAGTATGCATTAAATCACAGTATTACTGCATTACACACTAGTAAATATGTACGAAATCATTTGAGACACTTTGGGTATGAATGTAAGTTTGTGGTTGAATGGCTCTACTGTGGGCTATTTTCCTAATCAAAACCAAATCACAACTTTATTTGCAGAGCACATTTCTTACAGATGATGCATTTCAAAATGCATAGAAAATGAAATAATACAAGGTTAGAAATATAAAAATGAGAAATGAAAATAGTAAAACAATCACAGTGGACATGAGAGACTAATGCACTAAAATAAATGAAAATAAATAAGATATATACAATGGTAAAATAGATGGTAGGACTAAGCAAAAGCACAAAAGCTAATAAGTAGCTCTTCAAAATTTCTCCAGTTTCTGAGGCCCTCAGATCCTCCTGCAGGCTGTTCCAAAGGCCAGGACCATAGTGGCTGAAGGCAGCCTCACCACACGTTTTGGTTCTCACCTTTGGAACAACTAAAAGAACCGTGCCAGAGGATCTGAGGGACCGACCGGGCACATACAGTATCTTAAAAGCATGTCAGACATGTACTCAGGTGCAGGGCCACGTGGTGCTTTAAAATCAATTATAAAACTACAGGCAACCAACGCAGGGATTTAAAATAACGTGTTAAAGTATGTTCAAATGTATCTCCTGACAACAGTTCAGTTGTATTGGTGTAATAGTGCCCTCCAGTGTTTCTGAGTAAAGGTTTAGATAAATGATGGTTGTTGTGGTGGGGCTTTGACAAAGCTATTGGAAGTTGCTAGTATGTCTTCTAAGTCAGTTTTCGGTTGCATAAGGAGACATTTCAAAGGAGGCTCCACAACTCAAAGGAGAGTACTTTGAAAATGGTTCTCTGGTCTGGCACTGATCAGAGATAACTGTATTGTGGAAACCTGTTTTCACCTATCCAATGGTGTTGGATCAGATTTCTTGGCTGTCGGTCCAATTCAAACTCACAATCTCATGAAACACACATTGACCAGTGTGTGAGATTGAAGTATTTAACAGGTGCATGTGTCACAACTGTGCAGCATCAACATAGGAAGTGGTTTAGAGTCTTTCAAACCTGTTTGGCAGGCAGGAAGTGCCGCTGGTTTAGACAGGAAACTGAGCCCAACAGCCACTGAACACAAACAACCACATGCATCTGTGTCAGATGACCCACAGATGGTGATGACGTTCTATTAAATGTCATTCAATAAATATTCAACATCTTGTTGTCGTTAATGTATGAATTTCAAGTTTGATCCCAATAGATGATAGAGCTAGTGAATGAGACAGGCCCCTAGACAGAGTTGTGAAATGTCTCAGCTTCCCATTGTTATGATAGCATCAGATCAGATGTGTCAAATGAGGAGGATACGCAGGACGGCAAGACATGAGGACCCATTCACCCTGCACTTCCTAGGGGCCTCCAACAACATCAGCCACACCCACACCTCCGTGTTCAACACCACTCTCTTTGGCTTATTCAACAAACCATCCACCATTATGTGAAGGACCATGGTGAGGAGAGAGGGGTCGTTCTGACCCAAGATGGCACCACAGTGGCCATCGCTCCCATGCTTCTAGGCATTGAGGTGGGTCTGAAAGCGAAGCTGGGCATGTTTCCCCTCACCTTGGCCAAAAACCTAGGGTTGTCGTTCCTTAGCCTCCAGGACGGCTGCTGGGACAACGTGACCCACCCCAGAGTGTTCCAGATGTCGCGGGTGCTCACCCTAGCCACCGATGCCCTCGCCAACAGGGGAATGGATGGGTCCATTTTGAGCATGGATCTTGCCAGCCTGGTCCCCTCTGAACAGCCTGGTAAACTCAGCGAGGTGCTGAAGGGTTACTACAACCATGTCCTGAGGGGCAAGACCTGGGGGTTGTATCCAGCCACATCGGCCCCAAGCGTAGAGAGATTGCCCAAGTCCTGCTGGGCATCCTGGACACCTAGAGGCAGATGATGGAGACCCTATACCTGGTGTGGAGGCTGGAGGACACTCAGTGGATAGCCAAGGATACAGGGGTGGAAAAATGCAGTGAGAAACGGAATGCTGGAATTTGTCCACAGATACTGGGGTGAGTCTCAGGGAAGGAGAGAGGGAATCATTTACCCCTGTAATTTTGAAATTGTAGGTGATAAATGGCTATTCATTTGAAGTCTACAGAATATTGGTCTGTAAACATGAAGATTAATTGAACCTGTTCTACTCTGGTTCAACCTCTCCTCTCCAGACTGCCCTCCCATCATCCCATCCCATGATGTTACACAGTATAACCTGAAGCAAAATATAATAGCAAGCTGCTATAACAAGAATCAGGGTTGTGAGATAATGCAATTTGTTTAATCACTCCAACTCCTAAATGTATGTTCCCCTAAGCTTTGTGGTGGGTTCTGACGGGTACATTTACGAGGGGCGCGGCTGGCATCACCTTGGCAACCACACTAGGGGGCAGAACCCTTACGGTTACGGCGTGGCCTTCATTGGCAACTACTCCTCCTCTCTGCCCTCACTCCACACCCTGGATCTGATCCACTGCCAAGTGTGCAGTGGATGGCGGGCGCCTGCAGGCCAACTTCACCCTCCACGGGCACCATCAGCTGGTGGACACTTCGTTTCCAGGCGACGCCCTCTACTCAGAGATCAGGGGCTGGGAGCACTTTTAATACATACACAATTGTCACGACTTCCATTCTGCAGTCGATGTCACCGGCTTTCCAGTCACCACCGATCCATGTTTCAGTTTCGTTTTGTTTTGTCTGTATTACACACACCTTGTTTCAATTCCCATATCATGTTCCTTATTTAACCCCTGGCATACATTTCTGTTCTGTCCGTGTTGGTGTCTTTAGTGGTTGTTGTATGTGCTAGTTTGTATGTATGTTCCTATTTGGAATTTATGCCTGACTTTTTGAGTAAACTCCGTTGTGTTGCTCAAAACCTGTGTCCTGCGCCTGACTCCGCTACATCTCTGCACCCAATCGCTGACAGAATCACAGACCGTTCAAATGGAGTCAGCAGGTGCAGCCAGCTCTTCTCTCCCAGTAGAGGAGTGCGTCCAGCAGCACGCGACCATATTACACAGTCTAGGGACAGCCATGGATCGCGTGCTGCAAACAATGGACAGATGGGAGAGAGGAGACTTTCCTGTCAATCCTACATCATCACTTCCGCCCGCACCTCAACCTACACCGATGTCCACCCCTCTGTCGTCAGGACCCAGTGAGATTCGGCTGGAACAGCTGCCGGGTGGCATCGGTTCCTACTCCAGCTGGAGCTCTCCCTGGCAGCTGTTCAGCCGGCCTGTTCGGGACGCGAGAGACTGAGCGCCCTCATCTCCTGCCTGACTGGAAAAGCCCTGGAGTGGGCCAACGCCATCTGGGGAAGGGAAGGCCCGACTCTGGATGACTATGAGGACTTCTCCCTCCGCTTCCATCTGGGGAAGGGAAGGTCCGACTCTGGATGACTACGAGGACTTCTCCCGCCGCTTCCATCTGGGGAAGGGAAGGCCCGACTCTGGATGACTATGAGGACTTCTCCCTCCGCTTCCATCTGGGGAAGGGAAGGCCCGACTCTGGATGACTACGAGGACTTCTCCCGCCGCTTCCATCTGGGGAAGGGAAGGTCTGACTCTGGATGACTACGAGGACTTCTCCCTCCGCTTCCGGGCAGTTTTTGATCATCCACTTGAAGGGAGAGCGGCGGGAGAGAGATTGTTCCATCTGAGACAGGAGATGAGGAGCGCTCAAGAGTTCGCACTGGACTTCAGAACTCTGGCAGCTGGTGCGGGATGGAATGAGCGGGCTCTGATCGACCACCAGAGGTTTTGTTTACGAGAGGACGTTCGTAGGGAGCTAGCCTGCAGTGACACCACTCTCAACCTGGACCAGCTGGTGGACTTGTCTATCCGGCTGGATAACCTGTTGGCCTCCCACGGATGTCTGGATCGGGGTCTGCCCGTTCCATTTCCCAGCACCTTGGATCCAACACCAATGGAGTTGGGAGGGGCTGCTATGAGGGGGACCGGAGGGGGACCATTCCCTGCACCAGCTGTGGCCGTAGAAGGCACACTGCTGGTCGGTGCTGGGGTGGTTCTCCAGAAGGTCGAGGTAGTAGGCGGAGCACTGGTGGGTCTTCCCAGGTGAATAGGCACACAACTCACCCAGAGCCCTCTGTTGCACACATGTGGTTACCTATAGAATTTCCTGAGTCATCCCCACATTCCCAGCATAAGGTGCTAGTAGATTCAGGCGCAGCTGGGAACTTTAATGACCGCTCCTTGGCACATAGATGAGTGTTCAGGGAGGTATGTAGGTGTTTCCTTAGGTGCCACTATGGTGGAAAGTCCAAACCAGGTTTCCACCATGCACATTCCCCCCGAATATGCCGATTTGGCACTCGCCTTCTGTAAAAAAATGACCACCCCATCGACAGGGGGATTGTGCGATAGATCTCTTGGTAGAAGTTGCACTTCCCAGCAGTCACGTGTATCCTCTGTCACAGGAGGAGATGGTGGCTTTGGAGACATATGTCACCAAATCTCTGGGACAGGGATACATTCAACCTTCCATCTCACCTGTCTCCTCGAGTTTCTTTTTTGTGAAGAAGAAGGATGGAGGTTTGCGACCGTGTATTGATTATCGAGGTTTAAATAAGATCACGGTAAAATACAGTTACCCGCCTCCGCTACGGGCGCGCTTCTTCACAAAATTGGACCTCAGGAGCGCTTACAACCTGGTGCGTATCCGGGCGGGATATGAGTGGAAGACAGCATTTAGCACCACTTCTGGGCATTATGAGTACCTCTTCATGCCAACGGGTTAATGAATGCTCCATCAGTCTTCCAATCCTTTGTAGATGAGATTTTCAGGGACCTGCACAGGCAGGGTGTAGTGGTGTATATAGATGACATTCTAATATACTCCGCTACACGCGCCGAGCATGTGTCCCTGGTACGCAGGGTGCTTGTTCGACTGTTGGAACATGACCTGTACGTCAAGGCTGAGAAATGTCTGTTCTTCCAACAGTCCGTCTCCTTCCAAGGGTACCGTTTTTCAGTGTCAGGGGTAGAGATGGAGAATGACCGCATTTCAGCCTTGCGTAATTGGCCAACTCCAACCACGGTAAAGGAGGTGCAGCGGTTTTTAGGGTTTGCCAACTACTACCTGAGATTTATCCGGGGTTTTGGTCAGGTAGCGGCTCCCATTACCTCACTGCTGAAGGGGGGACCGGTGCGACTGCAGTGGACAGCTGGGGCGGACAGGGCTTTTGGTCACCTGAAGGCTCTGTTTACCTCGGCTCCCGTGC
The DNA here is from genome assembly GCF_018296145.1 of Oncorhynchus tshawytscha. Taxonomy (NCBI): domain Eukaryota; kingdom Metazoa; phylum Chordata; class Actinopteri; order Salmoniformes; family Salmonidae; genus Oncorhynchus; species Oncorhynchus tshawytscha. The sequence goes on along the minus strand of NC_056430.1, from coordinate 62,953,664 downwards.
TGGCTCATCCTGATCCCTCCTTAGCGTTCATAGTTGAGGTGGACGGGTCCGCCAATAAAGCTCCACCCCTGTGCATTCTTTTCGAAGAAGTTAAGCCCGGCGGAGCAAAACTATGATGTGGGGGACCGGGAGTTGTTGGCTGTTGTCAAGGCTCTGAAAGTGTGGAGACATTGGCTTGAGGGGGCTGGACACCCTTTTCTCATTTGGACTGACCACCTCAATCTGGAGTAGATTCGAGCAGCGAGGAGAACCCTCGTCAGGCAAGGTGGGCCATGTTCTTTACCCGTTTTATTTTCACCCTTTCCTACAAACCAGGTTCCCAGAACGTGAAGGCAGACGCACTGTCCCGGCTGTATGATACAGAGGAGCGGTCCACGGATCCCACTCCCATAATTCCAGCTTCACCCCTGGTGGCAACGGTGGTATGGGAGGTGGATGCGGACATCGAGCAGGCGTGTTGTGCAGAGCCCACACCCCCGAGTGTCCAGCTGGGCGTGTGTACGTTCTGTTTGATGTCCGCGATTGTTTGATCTGTTGGGTTCACACATCACCCTCCTCTGGTCATCCTGGCATCAGTCGGACGGTGCGCTGCCTCGCTGGGAAGTACTGGTGGCCCACTTCAGCTAAGGATGTGAGGGTTTATGTTTCCTCCTGTTCGGTATGCGCACAGTGCAAGGCACCTAGACATCTGCCCAGAGGGAAATTACAACCCCTTCCCGTTCCACAACGACCGTGGTCACACCTATCGGTGGATTTCGTGACGGATCTTCCCCCGTCGCGGGGTAACACCACAATCCTGGTCGTTGTGGATCGGTTTTCTAAGTCCTGCCGTCTCCTTCCTTTGCCCGGTCTCCCTTCGGCTCTACAAACTGCGGAGGCCCTGTTCACCCACGTATTCCGGCACTACGGGGTGCCTGAGGATATAGTTTCTGATCGGGGTCCCCAATTCACGCCTAGAGTCTGGAGGGCGTTTATGGAACGCCTGGGGGTCTCGGTCAGCCTTCCCTCAGGTTTCCACCCCGAGAGTAACGGGCAGGTGGAAAGAGTCAACCAGGATGTGGGTCGGTTTCTGCGGTCCTATTGCCAGGACCAGCCGGGGGAGTGGGCGGTTTACATCCCTTGGGCAGAGATGGCCCAAAACTCCCTCCGCCACTCCTCTACCAACCTATCACCGTTTCAGTGTGTGCTGGGTTATCAGCCGGTCCTGGCACCATGGCATCAGAGCCAGATTGAGGCTCCTGCAGTGGATGAATGGTTTCGG
>NC_056430.1:62947719-62952303 GCF_018296145.1 Oncorhynchus tshawytscha | reverse complement strand
TATATTGTTATTTTTACTTTTGTGTCGCGCCTGGCGGGTTGAAATGTGATTTTCATGTGTTTGTTTGATGGGTTGCTGTCCTCAGATAATAGCATGGTTTTGTTTCCACCGTAAAGCCTTTTGAAAACTGACACTGTGGCTGGAAGCCAGGGAAAATGCAGAGCGCCAAATTAAAATAAATTACTATAAAAATCTAACTTTCATTAAATCACACATGCAAGATAGCAAATTAAAGCTACACTTGTTGTGAATCCAGCCAACATGTCAGATTTCAAAAAGGCTTTTCGAGGCGAAAGCAAACGATGCTATTATCTGAGGATAGCACCTTCATAAATAAAGAGAAAAGCATATTTCAACCCTACAGGCACGACACAAAACGGAGAAATAAAAATATAATTCATGCCTTTCCTTTGACGAGCTTCTTTTGTTGGCACTCTGATATGTCCCATAAAAATCACAAATGGTCCTTTTGTTCGATTAATTCCGTCGATATATATCCATTTATTTGGCGCGTTTGATCCAGAAAAACACAGTTTCCAACTTGGGCAACGTGACTACAAAATATCTCAAAAGATACCTGTAAACTTTGCCAAAACATTTCAAACTACTTTTGTAATACAACTTTAGGTATTTTGTAACGTAAATAATCGATACAATTGAAGACGGGATGATCTGTGTTCAATACAGGAGGCAAACAAACTGTAGCTAGCTTTCTGGTCACGTGCCTCTATCTAACAGTACACTACAAGTGACACTCGTTCTGAACAGGGCTACTTCTTCATTACACAAAGGAAAAACCTCAACCAATTTCTAAAGACTGGCGACATCCAGTGGAAGCAGTAGGAACTGCAAGAAAGTCCCTCAAACAGTTTTAGAAACTTCAGAGTTTTTTTCTATTCAATTTTTCCTATCCTAATTTTCTATCCAAATCTAATAATACTAATAATATGGGGATGAGGGATGAGTAGCAGGCAGTTGAATTTGGGCATGCATTTCATCCGGACGTGAAAATACTTCCACCTGTCACCAAGAAGTTAACAAGAAGTTCATCTTTAAACCGATGTATAACACTTGTATGATTCATGGATTTTTATTATGAGTATTTCTGTTTTTGAATTCAGCGCTGCTATTTCACTGGGTGTTGTCAAATCAATCCGTTAACGGGATTGGCGTCACTATGAAGTTAAACAGGTCAACATTCAAAAAGCCACTGGGCCAGACGGATTACCAGGACGTGTACTCAAAGCCTGCGTTGACCAACTGTCTTCACTGACATGTTCCACCATAGTACCACCATAGTCCCTGTGCCCAAGGAAGCAAAGGTAACCTGCCTAAATGATTTACCACCCCGTGGCACTCACGTCGGTAGCCATTAAGTGCCTTGTAAGGCTGGTCAAGGCTCACAACAACAGCATTCTCCCGGACACCCCTAGACCCACTCCAATTTGCATACAGCCCCAACAGATCCACAGATGACGCAATCTCAATCGCACTCCACACTGCCCTTTCTTTTGATTCAATTTTTTTCATTGAACACACACAAGAATGGTGTATAGGTATACAAGACAGGTATACAATTCTTATCAACAAGACCCAGAGTTCTGGGTGCAGAACAAATAATACAAAACATGACATACAAGTAGGAGAGGAAAGGCTGCCAGATTTGATCAAATGTTGATAATTTATTGTTCAGAATATATCGAATTCTTTCTAAGTGTACAGTGTTTGCCAATTCACTGAGCCATAATTTGGTAGAGGGCGCTTCCCTCCTTCCAAAACAACAAGATTAGTTTTTTTGCCGAAATGAGACCGTAAGAGATTAGTTGTTTTTGGGGGTTGGTTAATCCGTTTAGAGACTCAGATACTCCCAGGATTATCAGAAGCGGGTCTGGGTCTATTGAAGTCTCCAAAACTTCATAGAGGACCCCAAAAATTCCACACCAAAAACCATGCAAGCTAGAGCATAGGGCAAAGCAGTGGAGTAGTGCACCCTGCGCAGCCTAACATTTATCACACGTAGGGGATGTATCAGGAAATATCCTATGCAGTTTAGTTTTGGAATAGTGTAATACCTTGAATTGTATGAGACGATGTCTGGAATGAATGGAGCATGTATGGATATACTCCAAGCTCTCTTCCCAGTCTGCCACCGAAATGTCAGTCCCTAGTTCTTCCTCCCATTCTGACCTCGCCTTCTGGATGATAGCGGGGTGAACAGGCAGTGGCTCGGGTGGTTGATGTCCTTGATGATCTTTATGGCCTTCCTGTAACATCGGGTGGTGTAGGTGTCCTGGAGGGCAGGTAGTTTGCCCCCGGTGATGCGTTGTGCAGACCTCACTACCCTCTGGAGAGCCTTACGGTTGAGGGGCGGAGCAGTTGCCGTACCAGGCGGTGATACAGCCCGCCAGGATGCTCTCGATTGTGCATCTGTAGAAGTTTGTGAGTGCTTTTGGTGACAAGCCAAATTTCTTCAGCCTCCTGAGGTTGAAGAGGCGCTGCTGCGCCTTCTTCACGATGCTGTCTGTGTGAGTGGACCAATTCAGTTTGTCTGTGATGTGTATGCCGAGGAACTTAAAACTTGCTACCCTCTCCACTACTGTTCCATCGATGTGGATAGGGGGTGTTCCCTCTGCTGTTTCCTGAAGTCCACAATCATCTCCTTAGTTTTGTTGACGTTGAGTGTGAGGTTATTTTCCTGACACCACACTCCGAGGGCCCTCACCTCCTCCCTGTAGGCCGTCTCGTCGTTGTTGGTAATCAAGCCTACCACTGTTGTGTCGTCCGCAAACTTGATGATTGAGTTGGAGGCGTGCGTGGCCACGCAGTCGTGGGTGAACAGGGAGTACAGGAGAGGGCTCAGAACGCACCCTTGTGGGGCCCCAGTGTTGAGGATCAGCGGGGAGGAGATGTTGTTGCCTACCCTCACCACCTGGGGGCGGCCCGTCAGGAAGTCCAGTACCCAGTTGCACAGGGCGGGGTCGAGACCCAGGGTCTCGAGCTTGATGACGAGCTTGGAGGGTACTATGGTGTTGAATGCCGAGCTGTAGTCGATGAACAGCATTCTCACATAGGTATTCCTCTTGTCCAGATGGGTTAGGGCAGTGTGCAGTGTGGTTGAGATTGCATCATCTGTGGACCTATTTGGGCGGTAAGCAAATTGGAGTGGGTCTAGGGTGTCAGGTAGGGTGGAGGTGATATGGTCCTTGACTAGTCTCTCAAAGCACTTCATGATGACGGATGTGAGTGCTACGGGGCGGTAGTCGTTTAGCTCAGTTACCGTAGCTTTCTTGGGAACAGGAACAATGGTGGCCCTCTTGAAGCATGTGGGAACAGCAGACTGGTATAGGGATTGATTGAATATGTCCGTAAACACACCGGCCAGCTGGTCTGCGCATGCTCTGAGGGCGCGGCTGGGGATGCCGTCTGGGCCTGCAGCCTTGCGAGGGTTAACACGTTTAAATGTCTTACTCACCTCGGCTGCAGTGAAGGAGAGACCGCATGTTTTCATTGCAGGCCGTGTCAGTGGCACTGTATTGTCCTCAAAGCGGGCAAAAAGTTATTTAGTCTGCCTGGGAGCAAGACATCCTGGTCCGTGACTGGGCTGGATTTCTTCCTGTAGTCCGTGATTGACTGTAGACCCTGCCACATGCCTCTTGTGTCTGAGACGTTGAATTGAGATTCTACTTTGTCTCTGTACTGACGCTTAGCTTGTTTAATAGCCTTGCGGAGGGAATAGCTGCACTGTTTGTATTCAGTCATGTTACCAGACACCTTGCCCTGATTAAAAGCAGTGGTTCGCGCTTTCAGTTTCACACAAATGCTGCCATCAATCCACGGTTTCTGGTTAGGGAATGTTTTAATCGTTGCTATGGGAACGACATCTTCAACGCACGTTCTAATGAACTCGCACACCGAATAAAGTGACATCTCCAGATTGACAGGCGACAAAATCACAGCGCCAATAGGGGTGACTGTTACAGTTTTCTTCCGTCGAAGGAGAGTCGGACCAAAATGCAGCGTGGTAATTTACATACATGTTTAATAATGAAGAAAAGCGAACAATACAAAAACAACAAACGGAACGTGAAAACCTATACAGCCTATCTGGTGAAACAACAAAACACAGAGACAGGAACAATCACCCACCAAACACTCAAAGAATATGGCTGCCTAAATATGGTTCCCAATCAGAGACAACGATAATCACCTGCCTCTGATTGAGCACCAATTCAGACAGCCATAGACTATGCTAGAAAACCCCACTAAGCCACAATCCCAAAACCTACGAAAAACCCCAATACAAAACACACCACAAAATAAACCCATGTCACACCCTGGCCTGACCAAATAAAGAAAGAAAACACAAAATACTAAGACCAGAGCGTGACAGTGACACTCCTCACGCTCCATACTAAGCCAGCTGGATGACGGAAGTGCATCATCCAGCAGAAATGTAACAACGTGGAGGTTAGCGGCCCAGTAATAAAATATAAAATTTGGGAGAGACAATCCTCCTTCCATCTTGGATTTACAGAGGTGTTTTTTACCTATCCTGTGTGTTTTGTAATCCCAGATGAAAGGATT
>NC_056430.1:62919321-62947619 GCF_018296145.1 Oncorhynchus tshawytscha | reverse complement strand
CAGTTGTTTATGAAAGGATTTAGGTATGAATACTGGGATGTTCTGATATAGGTAGAGCAGTTGTGGGAGGATGGCATTAATTCTTCCGAGCAGAGAAATTGGGAGAGTTCTCCAAAATAGTATGTTTGCCTTGAGTTTTTGCATCAGATAGGGGAAATTCTCTTTAAATAGTAAGGAGTATGACTTAACTGGGAGATGTTCTAGCCAGGAGGTGTTTTGCGACCGTATGGGCATTAATTCACTCTTGTTCCAATGTATTCTGTATCCCGAGAAGGTACCAAACAAATTGATCACATCAAGAATAGCTGGGATACTAGCCTGGGGTTCTGTTACATAGAGGAGGAGTTTTTGCTAAAATCTTTTGGTCTGTATTAAGGAGAGATATTGGTCTGTCTGACCCTATCCCTTCCGGATCTTTACCCTTCTTATGTATAACTGTAATGAACACTTCGTCCAAAGTAGAAGGGAGAGCTCCATCCTCATTGGCCTGAACCAACATTTTGTGCAGGTAGGGAGAGAGCATGTTGCTGAATGTTTTATAGAATTCACCAGGTTAGCCACCTGGGCCCGGGGTCTTGCCACTCTTTAGAGATTTGATTGTTTCTCGAATTTCATCAAGAGATATTTCCTTATTCAGGAAGTTAGAACCTTCCTGGTTCAGGGCAGGAAGATTACAGTCCTCTAAAAATGTTTGCATAATTAAGGGGTCAGGATCCGCTTTAGATGTATATAGAGTCTCATAAAACTGACGGAATCTGTCATTGATGTCTTTGGGGGAAGAGAGTAATTCCCCAGATGCAGATTTAACTTTATGAATCATTCGGTCACTCAAATTTTTTCAAAGTTGTCTGGCGAGTAATTTGTGTGGTTTGTCACCAAACTCAAAATATTTTTGCTTTGCATAGCAATTTTAGCTGAGAGAATCTGTGTTACGGCTTTCTTCCGTCGAAGGAGGGTCAGACCAAAATGCAGCGTGGTTAGTTCCGATACATGTTTAATGAAAATACAAAACACGATCAATACAAAACAACAAACGGAAAATGTGAAAACCTAATACAGCCTGTCTGGTGACAACTAACACAGAGACAGGAACAATCACCCACAAACACACAGTGAAACCCGGGCTACCTAAATATGGTTCCCAATCAGAGACAACGAGAATCACCTGACTCTGATTGAGAACCGCCTCAGGCAGCCATAAACTCTGCTAGAAAACCCCACTAAGCCACAATCCCAAACCTACGAAAAAAAAACCATACATAAACACAACACAAAATAAACCCATGTCACACCCTGGCCTGACCAAATAAATATAGAAAACACAAAATACTAAGACCAGGGCGTGACAATCTGATTATATATTTCTCCATAGATGGATGGCTAGCATTCTCCCTATCCAGTAAGTGAATTTGTCCCTCCAGTTCTTCCAGTTTTCCTCTGTTTTGCATACTCCTGGCAGCCTGAAAGGAGATGATACAGCCTCTCAGATAAGCCTTCAGTGTTTCCCACAATAATGCTGGGGAAGTCTCTGTGGTGTCGTTGGTATCAAAGAAAAATGTAATTTGGTCTTTAAGATATTCACACAATGTTGGTTCTGTGAGGAGCTGAGGATTCAACCTCCAGACCCTCTCGTTTGGTACAATGTCACCCAATCTCAGGGAGAAGGTGAGTGGACTGTGGTCCGAGATTATAATATCATGATACCTCACATTACAGGTATAGGGGAGTAGTCTAGCATCCACCAAAAAGTAGTCAATTCGAGTGTAAACATTGTGAACATGAGAGTTAAAGGAGTATTCCCTAGGGTTAGCGATCCTCCATATATCAAATAAGTTAGAATTTTTTATGTAGGTATTCAAGAATTCGCTTGAATAGGAGATAGGGGTTCGCCGGGTAGAGGATCTATCCAAATATTGGTCTAACACACAGTTAAGGTCCCCTCCAATGACCAGGTTAGTATGGGAGATATCTGGAATCAGGGCAAGGACTCTGTTAAAAAAAGAGTGGTTATCAATGTTTGGCCCATAGATATTTAGTAGAGTTACTGAAGTAGAGTGGATTTCTCCTATTACGATCACAAACCGACCCTCTTTATCCGCAATAGTGGTTTTATGTAGAAAGGGAATTCCTTTCCGTCCAGAATCGCTGTGCCTCTCGTTTTGGCAGAGAAGTTAGAGTGATACACTTGCCCCACCCACCTACAATTAAGTCTGCTATGAGAGTTATTTTTCAGATGAGTTTCTTGCAAAAATATAATATCAGACGAGAGTGCTTTCAAGTGGGCTAGGACCTTGCCTCTCTTAATTGGTTCGTTTAAACCCTTGACATTCCAGGAAGTGAATGTAAGCCCCGCCCTCCTCTCATTTGTAGTTCCTATGGTGGCCTGCATAACATGTAACTTGATAAAAAGGTAAGAAAGCGCACCAAGCCATCACTATCAGCATATGTAGCACCTACACATGTATCCAACCCACCCCTCCCCCCCTGCAAGCACCTTTACTTCCCACCCTGTTCCCCTAATTTCCCCAACACTTACCCCCACATCAACCCACATTTAACAGGCATGCACAAACAGGAGAGAAAAAAATGAAAAATAAAAATAATAAACACATTGTCAGGGCCGATGCCAAAGAAGCACGGCGCGACCTTGAACAAGAGGTAAAACAGGAAGTCCAGGATCAAGTTGCAGAGGGAGGTGTATTGTCCCAGGGTCCTTAGCTTAGTGATGAGCTTTGAGGGCAATGTTGTGCTGAACGCTAAGCTGTAGTCAATGAATAGCATTCTCACATACAGTACACTACTGTTCAAAAGTTTGGGGTCAATTAGAAATGTCCTTGTTTATGAAAGAAAAGCAAATTTTTTGTCCATTAAAATAACATCAAATTGATCAGAAATACAGTGTAGAGATTGTTAATGTTGCAAATTTAAGTTGGTCTAGGGTTTCTGGGATAATGATGTTGATGTGAGACATTTCAAAGCACTTCGTGGCTACAGACGTGAGTGCTACGTGTCAATAGTTATTTAGGCAGACTACCTTAGTTTTCTTTGGCACTGGGACTATGCTGGTCTGCATGAAACATGTTGGTATTTCAGACTCAGACAGGGAGAGGTTGAAAATGTCAGTGAAGCCAGTTGGTCAGCGCATGCTCGGAGTTCACGTGCTGGTAATCTGTCTGAATGTTGACCTGTTTAAAGGTCTTACTCACATCGTCTGTGGAGAGCGTGATCACAAAGTCGTCCGAAGCGAGCATAGAAGTAATTTAGCTCATCTGGTAGGCTCGTGTCACTGGGCAGGTCTCGGCTGTGCTTCCCTTTATAGTCTGTAATAGTTTGCAAGCCCTGACACATCCGACGAGCGTCGGAGCCGGTGTAGTAGGATTTGATCTTAGTCCTGTACTGACGCTTAGTCCTTAGTCCTGTACTGATGTGTTTGATGGTTCGTCAGAGGGCATAGTGGGATTTATTATCCCGCTCCTTGAAAGCGACAGCTCTACCCTTTAGCTCAGTGCGGATGTTGACTGTAATCCATGGCTTCTGGTTGGGGTATGTACATACAGTCACTGTGGAGACAACGTCATCGATGCACTTACTGATGAAGCCAGTGGCTGATGTGATGTACTCCTCAATGACATTGGATGAATCCCAGAACATATTCCAGTCTGTGCAAGCAAAACAGTCCTGTAGCTTAGCATCTGCTTCGTCTGACCACTTTTTTATTGAGCGAGTTACTGGTGCTTCCTGACTCGCACTGCCTCAGGATGAGCATTTTCCTGTTTGCTTAGGGCAGGATTCAGCTTATTTAGTACTGTCTTAGTGCCAGCATCAGTCTGTGGTGGTATGTAGACAGCTACAAAAAATACAGATGAAAACTCTTTAGGTAGATAGTGTGCTCAACAGCTTATCATGAAATACTCTACCTCAGGCGAGGAAAACCTCGAGACTTCCTTAGATATCGTACACCAGCTGTTGTTTACAAATATACATAGACTGCACCCCTTGTCTTATCAGAGGCTGCTGTTCTATGCTGCCGATGCTGTGTGTAACCAGCCAGCTGTATGTTAATCATGTCGTCGTTCAGCCACAACATAAGATATCAGTTTTTAATGTCCCGTTGGTTGGATATATGTGCATTTAGCTCGTCCAATTTATTTTCCAGCGATTGTGTGTGTTGGCCAGTAATACGGATGGCAAGGGCAGATTAGCCACTCGCCGGCCGATCCTCACAATGCACCCCGATCTCTTTCCGCAATATCTTTTCTGTCGCTTTCTCCTGCGAATGACGAGGGCCTGTTCTGGTGTCTGGTGTAAATCCATCTCGTCCGGCTCATTAAAGAGAAATTCTTCGTCCAGAGTAATCGCTGTTCTGATTTCCAGAAGCTCTTTTCTGTCATAAGAGAAGGTAGCAGCAACATTATGTACAAAATAATTTACAAAAAATGTGAAAAAACTACAAAAATTGTACAGTTGGTTAATAAGAGCCAATGAAACAGCAGCCATCTTCTCCGGTGCCATTATATTATTTACATCGCTATCTGAGAGATGTATCGCCACAGGATTTGAGTCGGCTAAATTAAACAAACTACCCAAGGCCAGTTACCAAAGTAAGGAAGTGTCACGCCCTGACCTGAGTATTCTTTTTATATATTTTGGTTAGGTCAGGGTGTGACGAGGGTGGTATGTGTGTTTTTGTCTCATCTAGGGTGTTTGTACTGTCTAGGGGTTTTGTAGATTTATGGGGTTGTTTCCATCTAGGTGTTTATGTAGGTCTATGGTTGCCTAGATTGGTTCTCAATTAGAGGCAGGTGTTTATCGTTGTTTCTGATTGGGAACCATATTTAGGCAGCCATCTTCTTTGGGTATTTCGTGGGTTATTGTCTATGTTATGTTGCATGTTAGCACAGTGTTTACATAGCGGTCACGGTCGTCTTAATCGTTTTGTTGTTTTTTTGGTTTAAGTGTTCTTCGTGTTCTTCATTCAATAAAGAAGAATGTATTCTAACCACGCTGCGCTTTGGTCCACTCCATACGACGATCGTGACAGGAAGCCATCTGTTAAGCAATATCGAGGAAATTAGCAGGAAGTACAGGAACCAAATAAGCGCGATATGGAGAATTCATATTCATTCATATTTGAAGGCGATGTAAAAGCTGATGGAGAAAGTGGCAAATATATTAAATATATTGTGATGTTTAAATAATTTTCTGATCTACACTGTATCTATCTAAACAAACTGCTGGAGGAATTAAAATGTTATATATATGTTTCTGTTGGAGATGGGTTTCCATGCAAACACTTTGTGTTACAACCACATTTATTGTAATTGTGACACAACTACTGTAGTAGTCCATAGGCTATTAACTAAGGCCCATTGCTCCACTTCACTTTTGACGAAAATGGAAACTTTTAATTCTGCTCTCATTGGCACAGAGGACATCCTATAAGGGTCAAAGGTCAAGCTAATTTAGATCATATGCAGTTAATTAATCTCTGTGTCAATTCATCAGAGAAAGATAAATGTACTTTTTAGTGCCTCAGACAATCCAATCACTCTATTGGGCAATGACCTTGGTTCAGTATGGGTCGTTCTTTGAAGACCATTCTCATTTGATTGAGCCTTTTTTCCCACAAGGATAAAAAGAGGGATGCTCATTAGCTTATCATTTCCTGACTGTCTCATGATCGGTTCCATCCGTTGTTCTGTCACGCAACAGCCACGTCAAAATTGGTCCCATACTAGCTCCTGAGCTGTGTCATGTGTTTTTGAATTTCCACTTACAGTAACCTGCACTCTTTCTTTCTCACAGCTGTGAATACCTTGGCATATACATATACAATATTTCTTTAATCCCTTTCGTGCGATTTAAACATTTTCAACGTACTTGTCATGTGATTCTTGCATTACAGCCATAATATTCTAGATACTTGTACTATACCCAGCTAGCACATTTGTTTCCTTTGTAGTTGTGGGAATGTAAATTCACTGTTAGTCTACACCTGTTGTTTACAAAGCATGTGACAAATACAATTTGATTTGATAAGAAGTTGTTCGAACATCGCATTGGTCCTGGGAATGAAGCCATAAGTTTCCTGACCGGTAAAACAGAAGAAAAAAAATTACGTTCTGAAAACGGAAGTGAACATTTTGCCTGTTCTGGGAACATACATTAGATTAGTTAGGTTGCATGGAGGTTCTGAGTACATTTTACTATGGTTCCCTGAAAGTTTTCCTGGCAGATTTCATTAACATTCTGAGAGCAGAAATTATACTGTAGATTATTTGTAGGTTTTTAATAACTTTGTTGAACTTTCACTGAATGTTTCAATAAGACCTTTAATAACACTGCTAGCTTAGTTTGGGTTAACTGTTTCGGACGCCAAACACAGATAGGATACATGGAAATCCATTTGCTTAGGCATTAATCATGCAAACACGTCCTTTTATTATGGCACGGCATCAGTGAGATTCTAACCTATGGTCTTCTGTTGTCTATCCATGGAATAATTCCACTGGCCAAGAGGATGGACCTAGCATGCCATGTTTTTTTTAACTTATACAAAGCTGTTTGTTTTTGTATATTGAAACAGATCCCCTTTCAAAGTAAACAAGCACTCATTAAGATCAGGTGTGGCCAATTAGTAGGCGTGGCCAACACCTGAACACAATTAACAAGATAGAGGATAGCAGGAGTTTTGTTGACGCTGAGAAAGGAATGTATATGTTTTTACATAACGTTCTTAGAACGTTCTTTGAACATTACTACTGTTTTCTTGTGGTTTTTATGGAACGTTTTCGTAATGTTCTGAGAACATAACTTTAAATAGAGCCAAGTGGAAATCTGCTGAAAACGTTATGCTGAAGTACTGAATTTCCCACAGAAGAACGTTGTTTCTTAACGTTCTCAGAAAATTTGGGAACATTACTGTAAATAGAGCTATGACGAAACCTGTCGAAAACGTTATGCTGTACTGAAATTCCCACCTGAAAAACATATGGTTCACAGAACGTTATGCCCTAACTGGGTATCCTGCACCATTCCCAGAAGGTTGTATGACAAATAACCATAGGACAACCACGCGCTCACCAATCTCTAAGAAACATATGGTTCTCAAAACATTATGTGCTAGCTGGGTAGTGCCTGATTCACACTATAGAGCCAATCCGAGCAAGACAAAGCCGAACTGTACTTGCCTGGCCTGGTTATGTATCCATAGTTACTGGAACCGTGCTGGACAGTAAAATATGAAAATAAAATAACCGAGCCAACACAGTACAGTTCGGGTCGGCCTTATTGTGTAAATCAGGCATATGTGTCCTTCCAAATGACTAGCCATAATCAGACATGAATTCCAAATGAGATAATGTAGAAGTGGCACTGAAATGACATCAGGCCAATTTCGAACAAGGGAGGTCAGACAAGAGCAGAAAAAAGGATGAGCTAAACAGCCCATCAGATCCTGTCAGATGCCTTCCTGACACTCCTCCCGCACGCCTCAAACACTGCCTTAAATATTCATCACTTCCTTTTCCTCATCCTCCACTTGCATTTTATTACCATTTTCAATGGTAATAAATACATTAGTAGATAAAAGGAAAATCTAACCAACTCCCTGGGGCTCTTGAACTAAGCTTCACAATTGACATGCTGTTTGTACTTCAAAATCCATTAAAAATATACAGCTGCCATCAATGTAGTAATCATAAGTCCATCGTTTTAGGCTCGTGGCAGGCAGACATATGTACATGTCAGTTGGATAAATACATTTGTGAGAAAAGAGAAAGTCACCGAGCGCGTAAGAGCCGTTGTTCTTTCATGTTATAGTCGGATGCTGGTCTCAAGACTCCCGGTGAATGCATCTGGCTTTCCTTCCTTTCTGCTCTTCTTTTAACAAGTCCAAGAGACTGGCAACCTGACCCCTTGCACTAGTCTGTGTCCTGTTCTCCAGTTCTATCCATCAAACAATGTCTGTCTATACTCTTTTGAACTCGAAGGAGTCATTGAGGATGGTCAGCAAGTGCGTGCTTGATCACAACATTGATTATTAATGAGCGAACCTTTGATTATCGATAGTTTTTCCTATGAATTTGACAATTTTCTGTTTACCTGCAGCCAGGTATTGCGATGGATCCCTGGGCTCAGTGAAAGGAGAGTTTTGATCCTTTTGATATTTAGCTGGGCTCTCCTCTCCTTGTGCTTTGCTTTTCCTCTCTCAGAGCATCCACAAGCAGCAGACCTACAGAGATGCAATTGAAGTGAGGGAGTCTAGTCGATCTGAAGCTCAAACACAAACACATGTGGGTGCCTCGCTTGTAACATCTTCAAATGTCCTTTTAAGAAAGTTTCTCGCCAACCACATCAGTGGAGGCAAAAAACTTATGAAACAACCTGCCAAGCAACACACACACACACACACACACACACATCTCCAGGTTTTTCTGATTCCTTCAATCGGAGAAGCATGACTTACACCACCCCCCCCGCTCGCCCTTTTCTCTCTCTTTATTTCATTTTTTATTAAAAACATCAATCTGCAAGACGCCTGCTTTTGACATGTGTTCTGGGTTGTGATGGGCGGACTTAACGGGAGATCAATAGTGGGAGATTACTCACTCTCAGGTGGAAAGGTGAGGAGTACAGTTTAGCAGATGTTCCATGTGAAGGAGAGATGGAGGGGTGTGTGTGTGTGTGTGTGTGTGTGTGTGTATGTGTGTGTGTGAGAGAGGAGAGGCTAGGTAATCCCTCTGGGAATCCTCTCAGACTTCCACCAGATGGAAAAGGCGATGCGTTGCGTTTGTGGTTTTCTTAAAGTCGGGAATATGAGCATCTGATACAGTAGGTAACAGCTTTCATGCAGAACAAACCAGCAGAGTTAGAGCCTCAATGAGTCGGCCATACAAGACTGTCCTTCTGATGTCTCTTTACTTGTCTTATGGTGAGAGTTTAGTTCTTCCCATCTGTTCTTTTACCCAATAAAATATGTATATGATTCTGATCTGGGTATAAATTGCTTGTATAGTCACAAATCCACCCCAAATATCCTTGCATCATCCACTATCCTCCCCAAGTTGTGAACTTTGAGTATGAGTAGGACCCGCTTACCCTGAACAATCCTACAATAAACATAAAGTGGTGAATAAACAAGCGATTTCAACCTGCTCCTACAATTCTAGCGCTAATTTACTTGTCTTGACATTCAACCACCTGTAGGGGGCAACTTCAATGAGAACGAGTGTACTGAAACACAACAGTACACAGTCATTACTAAGCCACCCCGGCCAAACCCTCCCCTAACCCGGACGACGCTGGGCCAAACCCTAACCTAACCCGGACGACGCTGGGCCAAACCCTCCCCTAACCCGGACTACGCTGGGCCAATTGTGTGCCACCCTATGGGACTCCCGATCATGGCCAGTTGTGATACAGCCCGGGATCCCACTCCACCACTTTCATTCACAGGAAATGTAATGGTGATGTTGACAGTCTCAATGTCACATGATGAATTATGTGAGAAAATAGAAAATCTGATACCACAAGGCGATGCACAAGTGTCTGTGTGGCCAAAGCTGACCTGTGATTTGGAGTGCAACCTTTGCACATTCACGCACCTCACGGCCCTCAGAGACACACACACACACACACACACACAGACACACACACACACACACACCATCCCTCAGAAACAAACCAACCATTTCCTCAACTCAATGTCACGTACACCATCTCCCATGTACCTGCTGGCCATTTCGGCTTGACAGAAAGCATTTTGATAGCGTGTCCTTGGTCCATATGCCTCCGTGTTGCATCGCTCAGGGCAGTAAAGGGGTTTTATGGGCCATGTTTAAAGCACATCCTTTGCACAGAGAACACGTTTGCCTGTGCACACAGGGTATATTAAGAAGACTCCGGCGGTGGGGAAAGGTTTGAGATGAAGGAAATATGTGACCTTTGACACTTCGTAGGGATTTATTTGTGAGAGGAGACAGTGACGGTGGTCAACCATCTTAAAGACCTAGATGAAAAATATGCTTATCTCATCATGAGCAATGAGCACCCATGTTCTCCTTCATAGGGCCTGAAGGTTCTTTAGAGTACTCCTCTTAGCATGGTATGCATCTCAAATGACAGCCTATTCATTTCATAGTGCACTACTTTTGACCAGAGCTCATAGGGCCAATGAGCCCCCATATGGCTCTAGTAGGCAGAAGTAGTGCACTAATTAGGGAATAGGGTACTATTTGGGACTCAACCCTAGTCCTCCAGGAGTAAAAGAAGGCCTGTAGTGTGAAGTGAAGCAGCATGTTCGTTTCTCATCTTCAACCATAACAGTGGAGCTGACAAATCTTTTTACCCGCTATCCGTCCTCCTGCCCTTGAAAAGAACATACAGAGAGACAGCCTGGGAACTCTTAATGTTAACAACCAGAGAATCCGAGCAGAGCGAGCGACATCAAAGAGCTAACCAATTTGCACACCAGCTTACACACACCCACACATGTATACACAAACACTGTCATACATTTCTGTGAGGCATTCTCAGAAGTTCATTACAGTGCATGGGACTGTTGCCTCCCTTTGACAGGATGTGGGTTGTGTTCATTAGGCACCAAATGGACCAAACGGACTGAAACAGGGAGGGACTACCTGGACAAATGCTTGTTTTCCATTGCAAAACGTTTTAAAACATTGCATGCCCTAATGAACATAACCCCGACTTGACTGCATGGGAAATAGCGTAGCGTTCACAAAAGTGTTGGTAAATCTTTCCCTACTACAAGCAACGCTGGCTTTCCCAGTCACTCTCTATTAGTGGTCATTTCAGTTCAGGGAATAAAAAACAGCAGGAATCAGACTTTTTGAAGGATTAGTGGCCATCTCCTCTAGTCTCTGATCCCTTCACTTCAGTTGCTCGAGCAGGAAACCTCCCTCCGCAGCCATCCAGTACGCTTAATCTACCACTGCAATATTACACCCCAGGTCACTGCCAAGGCAAACGCAGCTAGCGCATTAGGAGATAGGATTTTCTCAATGGTTCCTGTTACCACGTATGTGTGAGAGAGAGAGAGAGAGATCTCACACGAGGAGTGTGGAATGAGTGGGAACGAGCGAGGGAGGAAAGGACAGATTAACGTGAGAACAGAAGAGGAGGGGGACGTGTAGGAGGGGGGTGGGATGGAAGGAGGGATGATGGATCCAAGATGTGCGATGATAGAAAGAGTCCTGAACTGCGATGAAAGGGTTTGGGAGTCATATGGAGTTATTCCACAAAGTCCTTGAGGAATATGATAATAACAATAATAATAACAGGGGATGGGAGGGCAAAGGTCAACGGTGACTTCATCATCACAGAACAGACCAAAGAGCTGTTTCACCACACAGCAAAGGTCGAAACAGCCCTTTAGCACTGGTCTAGGGACAGTTTTATATCAATAGTTAACAGTGGCCAAAATTCAAGGCCAATGTGACGAAAGACAAGCGTTTCGGCACAATTCTCTTGAACATGAATTGAAATCAACTACACTGTGAATTGTTGGTCAGAAGTGGCCTCACCACATGTTGGAATGATTACATGACGTCATTGTGGTACAATTTCCCACCATGTGCATATGTGAGAGGAAATTATGTCACAGCCTCCAGATGGCACTGGTAGACCATGGTGGGAGATACCATCTTTCTCCCAATGGAGGGGGAAGTGGTGGGGTGGGTTAGTCCCTTAAGTCTAGGGAGAAACTCATAAATTGGCTTATGAGGAATGGGTAGATCAGACACTCCATTTCCGTGACCTGCACACACACACACACACACACACACACATACACACACCTTCTCAACAAAAAAATATGCAATCTTAATCGAGATTAACTGTGACTCACAAAGCCTGGATCAAGTCCAAAAAGACCGCTGGATATAGGAATTTTAATTAATCAAAGATCTTTTTGATGTTAATTCAGCATGAGGTAACTCGTAATTAGCCTTTGAAGCTAACAGTTTTTCTGGGGTGGGGCTGTGAAAACATTGCAAAGAATTGCAGCAAGACCTAACAAGCACATGTACTTTTTGCGGCCGGTGGTGTGAAAGTACGTAGGCCTACTGTGTACCGCAAACTACACACCCTGTAGACCATGCAAAGCACTGAGACCTGAGTGTTATCCACAGCCTACTCATTGTAGTTAATGTCCCCATCAGAAATGTAGATCTGGTGAAACGTTTTGTGGACAGACCACGTTGTCAAAATGTGACCACCATGTGTTTGTTGCTCCAATCTTACTCACAGTATCTTCCCTGCCCATAATGATTTACCCGTAATACACTTTATTAGATATGCAGTACATTGAGTAAGTGATAAGCAATGCTAGTATACCAGTGACCATGTGAATATTTAATTATTTGTAAGTGTTTTTAACTGTGTTTTTTAATCCTCTGTCTTGTTGTTGGTAAAATGGAGTTTCATTGCACGTTTCTGGTGGTTTTGACCCACAGATTTGCAGATGGACCGGCAGGTCAACTCTTTATGTCTTGGCTAGCTAGCTAGCTGGCTAATGGTTCTGGTTTGAAGGATGCGTCTGGACACAGTACCAGCTTTTCTGTTTCACCTGGCTCCTTGTTCCTGATCTCTTGAAAACAATCATTTAGGAGTCATCTGAAGCTTGGGAGGAATGGGAGATGCAGCAGAGGAATACAGTGCTGAGGCAGAGGGCTCGTGGTGAGGACGGCTGGCGAGTACTCTGAACTGTGTGTGGTCATCTTTCTGGCCCCCAGAGCTGGTGAGACATCCCCCAAGTGGGTGCTACACATTGTGAAGGTGGAGAGGTCCTCCTATGAGTCCTCCTATGACTCAGGCTGGTTCCCAGAGTAGCCCTGTACAAGTTCATCACCAGACTCCTTATCAACCATCTCCCTGACCAACCTTCCTCTGATCAAGTCATTAACTGACCCTCTCCGTCTTTGGCGGATGCATGCACTCAAAGACATGACCGCTAATGGTTGAACTACCGTAACTATGGCTACTCATGATGATGTACTGCTTGTTGTTTTTTTGCTTTGAGATTCTTATGAAAGGCGTTATACACTGTTCAAAAAAAATAAAGGGAACACTTGAACAACACAATGTAACTCCAAGTCAATCACACTTCTGTGAAATCAAACTGTCCACTTAGGAAGCAACACTGATTGACAATAAATTTCACATGCTGTTGTGCAAATGGAATAGACAACAGGTGGAAATATAGGCAATTAGCAAGACACCCCCAATAAAGGAGTGGTTCTGCAGGTGGTGACCACAGACCACTTCTCAGTTCATATGCTTCCTGGCTGATGTTTTGGTCACTTTTGAATGCTGGCGGGGCTTTCACTCTAGTGGTAGCATGAGACGGATTCTACAACCCACACAAGTGGCTCAGGTAGTGTAGCTCATCCAGGATGGCACATCAATGCGAGCTGTGGCAAGAAGGTTTGCTGTGTCTGTCAGCGTAGTGTCCAGAGCATGGAGGCGCTACCAGGAGACAGGCCAGTACGTCAGGAGACGTGGAGGAGGCCGTAGGAGGGCAACAACCCAGCAGCAGGACCGCTACCTCCGCCTTTGTGCAAGGAGGAGCAGGAGGAGCACTGCCAGAGCCCTGCAAAATGACCTCCAGCAGGCCACAAATGTGCATGTGTCTGCTCAAACGGTCAGAAATAGACTCCATGAGGGTGGTATGAGGGCCCGACGTCCACAGGTGGGGGTTGTGCTTACAGCCCAACACCGTGCAGGACGTTTGGCATTTGCCAGAGAACACCAAGATTGGCAAATTCGCCACTGGCGCCCTGTGCTCTTCACAGATGAAAGCAAGTTCACACTGAGCACATGTGACAGACGTGAAAGAGTCTGGAGACGCCGTGGAGAACGTTCTGCTGCCTGCAACATCCTCCAGCATGACCGGTTTGGCGGTGGGTCAGTCATGGTGTGGGGTGGCATTTCTTTGGGGGGCCGCACAGCCCTCCATGTGCTCGCCAGAAGTAGCCTGACTGCCATTAGGTACCGAGATGAGATCCTCAGACCCCTTGTGAGATCATATGCTGGTGCGGTTGGCCCTGGGTTCCTCCTAATGCAAGACAATGCTAGACCTCATGTGGCTGGAGTGTGTCAGCAGTTCCTGCAAGAGGAAGGTATTGATGCTATGGACTGGCCCGCCTGTTCCCCAGACCTGAATCCAATTGAGCACATCTGGGACATGTCTCGCTCCATCCACCAACGCCACGTTGCACCACAGACTGTCCAGGAGTTGGCGGATGCTTTAGTCCAGGTCTGGGAGGAGATCCCTCAGGAGACCATCCGCCACCTCATCGGGAGCATGCCCAGGCATTGTAGGGAGGTCATACAGGCACGTGGAGGCCACCCACACTACTGAGCCTCATTTTGACTTGTTTTAAGGACATTACATCAAAGTTGGATCAGCCTGTAGTGTGGTTTTCCACTTTAATTTTGAGTGTGACTCCAAATCCAGACCTCCATGGGTTGATAAAGGTTGATAAATTTGATTTCCATTGATAATTTGTGTGTGATTTTGTTGTCAGCACATTCAAATATGTAAAGGAAAAAGTATTTAATAAGAATATTTCATTCATTCAGATCTAGGATGTGTTATTTCAGTGTACCCTTTATTTTTTTGAGCAGTGTATTAATGTAATAAATGACTATTATTAATATATTATCACTGACACATTGTGCGTTCATCTTTACATTTATGAAGTTGTAAACATGTCACAAACAACCAGCAAACTGTCCTGTGTTCTCTTTGTCTGCATGCATTTCAAACACATTTCAGTTTTTGTTTATAAAAGTGTTTAATCGGTGGTTTCAGAGGGGGGAGGTGGAAACCGAAACAGAGAGGGACTTTTAAAGTGGATTATTCTCGCAAAAGGGAAGCATTTTGGGGCAAAAAAAAGCACTGCTACTAGAAATCGATGCTTCTCCCCTGGTGTACCGGGGGGATTTAACGCTGAGTGATCTGAAGTGGCGCCCTGCTGTGAAAACCCGAGTGCTTTGACTCCACATGAAACTGCTCCATCACACAGCTCCGTGTTGTACTAAAAAGCCCCTTATGAGATCATTAACAGGGGGATGAACAAACAGGGCCTAATGAGAAGGAGGACGAGAAGAATCCGTTTGAATGAAAGAAATGAACGGGAGAAAGCTCGATTGGAATCGGAGATGCGATCACTGTTGGTTGGTGGAAGGATTGAAAAGTGGATCTGTATTGTCGAAAAGTGGATCTGTATTGTTGAGAATTTGGGTGCACTTTGAGTCAAGACAGAGAGACTGAAGAGGGTTGGCTGCAAGCTAAATACCTAAGGAAGAAGAGCCAAGACAGAGAGACTGAAGAGGGTTAGCTGCAAGCTAAATACTGAAGGAAGAAGAGTCAAGACAGAGAGACTGAAGAGGGTTAGCTGCAAGCTAAATACCTAAGGAGGAAGAGCCAAGACAGAGAGACTGAAGAGGGTTAGCTGCAAGCTAAATACTGAAGGAAGAAGAGTCAAGACAGAGAGACTGAAGAGGGTTAGCTGCAAGCTAAATACCTAAGGAGGAAGAGCCAAGACAGAGAGACTGAAGAGGGTTAGCTGCAAGCTAAATACTGAAGGAAGAAGAGTCAAGACAGAGAGACTGAAGAGGGTTAGCTGCAAGCTAAATATCTAAGGAAGAAGTGTCAAGACAGAGTATCGAAAATAAAGAAAAAAACGTTTTATTTTAGTCTCATGTTATTGCATCTGTGGAACATTTCAGAGAAAACAAAGATATTCCAAACAGTGTTAAGCTACAGTATACATTAGCATGTGCCAATAGCATGTGTAATGTATGCCCATGCATGTGTACATACAGTACATAACATCAGAGGGCCTTCCTAGTCCTTAGTCATTGTACCCTTTAGTGTATTGAGAGCAGAAAAACCTCAGACCTCTTGGAACCTGCAAGCTTTTCCAAATCAATCTCTGGTGGAGACATAGACTCGGCCCTCAGCAATGAGCTCAACCTCATAGTTCTCTGAACTCAAAAGACAATAAGAGAAGAGAAGGACTTCTACAAAACAAATTGTTTTCGGAACTGGGAACTCTGTGGGAACTGAGAAAAGATAACCAGAAACCCGAAACAGACACATTGACAGTTTCCTCCTGTTAAAACACACACATGGGAAAACAAAGTCACTCTAATGATGCTATCAATCAAGTTCAAGCGGTAACAGCGGGCAGCCCTTATGCAAAGTGACACCGCAACGCTGTGTGGTCCCCATACACACCTGCTTGTTTCCGCAACAGCAGGCAGCTCCTACGTCTTGGGAGGGTTTGCTTCTTCCCCCACTTAATTTGACTCAATGATTGATTGAATAACTTTGAGTTTGAGTTTGTTGTGTTTTACACTCCGGGTTTCTCCTGCACTTTTGAGTCACATCTATGTTCTGTAATCAGCTCAATTGTTTTGCTGAGCTGGAATGTGCAATTATTGACCTGTTGCTTCTTTGATTATTTCACCACACTCACAGCCCGACAAAATGTTCTCTCTGATTTGCCATAAACAGGAAATAGTCCACGGAACACTGATAGAGAAATGAAGCATCAAACGAAAGGTGTCATGTTCTCTTGAGCTACAGCGGGTCATTCGTAACAGACAGGCGACGTTGATTTGTGGGCACCACCTCTAACTCAACCACTGACTCAACCATCAGGTCACTTGGGGCATCAATGGCGAAACACATGGCAACAAAGGATTCAATTGTTGTGCGAAGCTACACATTAGTCCGTTTCGGGGAAAGAACAGCAAAAGCATTGGCCCTTGAAGCAGCGCTGTCATAGATCTGCCAGGCAAAAAAAAAAGCTTGGCCCGGTTTTTACCACATGTACTGTTTTCCAACCAGTCAGCCACATGCATAGATTAACAGCTAGCGACATTAAAAGGTTGACCACCAGTCTCAGTCCTCTCTCTCTGGCCTGCCAAGAGACCACGTGGAGATTCCCTTCCGATCAAAATGTGCCACCTGCTTCCTTTAATGTCCAGCGACTTTTTTCAGCGACTTTTTTTTCCAACCACAATAGCTCACTTTGTGACCAGTGCCCAGTTTAGCTACGAGGCTACATCAAACACTGCCATCATATTGTGTCTTGCCTTCATCTCAGCTGCAAAGTGGCACACTGTTTTAAATCTGGCAAGTGTAGACCTCCTCAGAAGTTGTTTTCTTCATCGGCCTCAAGAGACATCAGTTGGACAAGCGACTTTTCTCTCTGTCTTTTTCCCCAAATGAGATGTTGTGGATTTTAATACTGGCTCTGGTGGTTGTTCAGTGAACATTTGAGAATTAGAACATTTTGAATTAGACCATTCATATCTTAAACATGTTTTTTTTTGTTAAAAACAAATGAAGAAAATGGTGGTTCATGCTGTACAGTACATCTTTTGACATTCTGGGCGTCAGTATCAAAGCCTCTACAAAATCCTTTCATGCGGTAGAGTTGAAAGGGCAAAACTAAAACCCTTTAAAGCAATAAAACATTCAAACTGTCTTAGACTACAATACAAACCACACTGTCATGGAAATAATGTGTCAAGTACAATGTTTTCCAAGCTCTAAGATTTTGAGTTTGTACATTACTGCATGTAATATCATCTTGTAACATCATATTGACTGAGATTTGGTAAGGTTTCATAGTTCATGCAAAAAAAGTTGTTTGTTAAATATTTGGGAGATAGTGACTCCCCACTGGGCAAAACCCTGTTGAATCAATGTTGTTTCCACGTCATTTCAACAAAACAATTGAATGTGATGATGTTGAATCAACGTGGAAAACTGATTGGATTTGCAGAGTCATCAATGTAAGGGCATTTCATATTTTTTTCACCAAACTTTTAACCTACAGCAATATCCAATGAGATGGTGATTTTTTGTTGTTGATTTCAGATTGAACTCACATTAGTTGACAACTCAAACAAATGTAAATCAACTCTAGACGTTGAACTGATGTCTGGGCCCAGTGGCTCACTTGCTTCATCAATCCATTGACCCAATGTTCAAATCAATCTGATACTTCAAAGGAAAACCTGTTGGCTGTTTCACAGTGAATGAGTCGTACACGCTGTCAGGCAGGCCAAGGCCTTTTGTCGTGGGAACCATTTAGGCTGGGAGAGCCTTGACACTTGCGTTCAAGGGGCAGCTTGAGGACACATAGTATGACTTAGACCTAGAATGAGAGAAGAAGAATGTCATGTTCTAGTCGTGTAACCACAGCCCTATGAAGTCCTTCACAGAGCCAGAAGAAGAGAAGAAAACTGAGAAAATCATACTCATTCCAAAGGATGATCTCTTCTCCTCTGTACGTCTGTCATTCTCTCTCTCTCTCTCTCTGTCTCCCTCCGTCCATCTTTTCCTCTCTTCTCTCTCTCTCTCTCTCTCTCTCTCTCTCTCTCTCTCTCTCTGTCTTTTCCTCTCTTCTTCTCTCTCTCGTGCTCTTTGCTCAAGGCAAGCTCTTTCATCTTTTGTTCCCACCAAAACAGTCAACCGTGACACTTGGGAGTTCATTTAACTTGAATGAAAAATAAAGACCACGCAACTGGCCGATCCGTTCGGTATAACTAAATTACAGTAATGATGAGCAACAGAGATTATTTGAGACGCCCAATGGGTCAGTGCGAGCCCCTTTGATGGGAGTTTATCAAATTGAACACAGCACATCGCTAGGGGGAGAGAGAGAGCGAGAGAGAGAGAGAGAGAGAGAAAGAGAGAGAGAGAGAGAGAAAGAGAGAGAGAAAAAGAAAAAGAAAAGAGAGAGACAGTCAGTGATACGCCATGTTGTGCTGAGTGTTAAATGTAACTGAGAATTACATCAAAGGCGACTTTCAACAGTGGGATTTTACAACTCAGAGAAAAAGGCTAACTGTCATGGCAGTTACTGTAAGCTCGGGTATGGTTCGTTTTTCTTCCCCGTTTTTGAACTAGAAAAGTTTTTCTTTTCTCTTTCATTTGAAATGTCATGTAGGTCAATGTCAATAGATCAGGCCCAATGTGCAGTGGGTAAAAAAAAACTAAAAACTGTAGTTGTATGATTTATGTCATCGACATTGTGACGCACCCCCTTCGCAAGAACCCAGAGGGGATCATCAAAGAAGGTGGTTCTTTTCCCCCATGCTTTTTCTGTGGCCTTGCTATTAAATATAAGAAGAGCATGTTAAAGAGATCAACGGGGATGCTGGTTTCTAGGAGGAAGGTCTTGCTCTATTTCAACTAAGTCACAAGGTAGGCTACTGTAACCTAACACTTACAGGTAACGGAGCAAGGTTGGGCTTTCCTCTAAAACACTTGTGGTTGTCATTTGAAATATGAAATTTGAGAACTCCACGAAATGGCGGCCATCTTTTAACGCTCCACTTCCCACAAGTGCCTGGCTGTGCTTCAAACCGCCGCCAGCAATACCACCTGTCTTTTTAATGTGCAGTAAACAATGAAAACACACTTCAAACGGTATCCGCTTGGCACTTGTTTTTCCTACTAGCCCAAACTGTTTATCTTAAAGGCATACATCAAGCCACCTCGAGGCATTGTTTGCAAGTAAGCCACTTCCTTCTCGTTGGCTTGTGTGTATCAGGGCTGTGTCACCCTAAACCACATCTCTTTCACTGATCAATGGCAACTTCCTGCTACTGCCAAACACTATAGACATGAATCACCTTATAGGCCTACTGCATATAGTTGATAGAACAGTTAGGGCATGGCTGACGGAAACTCCTTTTGAGTCCATTTTAGTAACATAGTATTTTCTATTGCTAAAGTTGAACCTCAGAAACATTCACTTTCATTTAACTTCTGAAAATGAGACAAATTAAATGCCTCCAGATGCTAAAAAAAGAAGAAGAAGAAAGAGATTATAATATGGTAATCAAATCCTGCTTGAAATGCCCAGATGCATTACCAACCAAAACCCTATGATGCGAAAAAGGATTGTTTCACTTAAAAGCATGTCTTTGGTTCTGGATATCTGCCTCTCCTCGCCAGCTAGATTTGGTCCAGATAGAAGTCAAGTGAAGTAGGTCTCTCTCTCTCTCTCTCTCTCTCTCTCTCTCTCTCTCTCTCGCTCTCTCCGTCCACATGAGTGGGAGAGAGAAAGAGAAAGAGAGAGCTTCCACGTGTGAGGTGGGCATAAGAGGGTTATGTGCGATTGCACAGTATCGTGTCCATTCGTATATTCCAACCATGGCAAAAGTAATGCCATAATACCACACCTTTATTTGTGGTCTACTAAAATATGACTGGAAACCAAGCCATCATCTGGTGACCCTCTAGTAAGGGTCCTCTAAAACAGAACCGGACATCAATTACTCTAAATTCATTTCATTCAATAGGAAAGAAAATGGTTGTGATTATAGGTCAAACTCACGACTTTTAGATCTGATATCATCCAATTCCAAAGATTCTGCCAATTGGCTGTAAACCCAGCAGGATTCGGTAAATATTCTCTACGGCTCTGGCAACATTAGCCATGTTTCTGGTGACTTTAGAACAGCGACCAGATGTCCTTTGATGTCCGCTGATCCCACTTTGTAGCTGACAACAAATAACACACACTTTTATTACACGGGAAACATTTGATGCCTTCACATTTCTTCCCCTAATCCTTTACAGTTTGTCCTCAGTGGGGGAAAAACTGATGTGCTCTCTCTCTCTCCCCCTGATTGCCTCTCCTTCCTTTCTTTCTTTCTTTCTTTCTAATCCTAGACTAAAGGGACTTGGATACCACTTGAAAAGTTGGATTCTGAAATAGCCAGAACCACATCTGAGAGAAAGACAGAGAATTAACAAGACACCACCAACTCAGGGCAAAAAGAGAGAGAAAAAAGCATATTGTTCAATATGGAGACCCAGAAGTATAATCCTGTAACATAAATCATCCGGAGGCAATGAAACAGACTCCAAAGCAACTTTCTGAAGGCGGCCAGAGAGGAAAATAAAAACTGTTGTCAGACAACATATTTGTCCTCTCTAGCAACTAGGCTTCGTTTGGATTTTGTGGCTTCTCTAGAAGAGAGACACGATGGCTATCTGTGATGTGTGTTGTGTGTGTGTGTGTGTGTGTGTGTGTGTGTGTGTGTATGTGCGTGTGTGTCAATTGACAGTGGACGGATAGTGACCAGCGCCATTGCTTTTCAAAGGGTGACTAAACCCCTGTCTCTTTCATGTGGGTGACGACATGACCTTGCTTGGTCTACAGAGGACGCCAGCCAGGCACCACAGTCCGGTTATAGGCAGTGGTAGGGCAAACAATGCCAGGGCCTGGTGCCATCCACCTCTGCATCCCTCCGTCCCCAGCTGCATCCTCTCAACAAAGCCAGGATTGAAGTGGATTCATTTATTTATTCCGTTTTCACAAGACTTGCATGAAAGACTTGACTGTGTGATTTAATGTATTGTAACTTTGTTGACTAAAGAAGGCTTGAGGAAGACACCACAGAGATCAAAGCTGTCGGAGACACAAAGTGGAGTTCCGTAAAATGTTGACACATAATGTCGTGACGTCTACTGGTTTCCCAGTAATCCTTTCAGACTGGATTACTCAGTTGTGACAGGAAATAAATCACAATGGTGGTGTCCCAAGTGGCACCCTACTCCCTATGGGCCCTGGTCAAAAGAAGTGCACTATAAAGGGAGCCATTTGGGACGTGACCATGACATTAAACCAGTGGCACCTACATGGGCATCTACCACATAGCTACACAAGTACGCACCGACAACTACACAGCTTCTACACTTACGAACGTAGTCAAGGTTGGCCATTTTCCCTGACTGAGAAAGAGAATGGCAAAGCCTCACGTCTTCACCCTGATTAAGAGGTAGGATTAGTCCTGCCAGGAGAGACTGGGGGTGTGGTGGTGGTGTGGGTAGAGAGAGAGAAGGGTGGGGGATGAGTAAAATAGGGGCTAAAACCAACTCAGGGCATGAAGACTTATCCACAGTCGGCCGAAGAGTGTTCCGAGGCCTGAGATAAGAGGAGGCATAGAATCAGATAAGGAAAGAACGTTGAACCATTAACTTTGCATAAGTCTCACCATGCCAACTGCCCAGATGTTATCACATCTCTCTCTCTCTCTCTCTCTCTCTCTCTCTCTCTCTCGACCTGTTTGCGTCTATCTCTTTCTTTCTAATCCTAGACTAAAGGGACTTGGATACCACTTGAAAAGTTGGATTCTGAAATGGCCAGAACCACATCTGAGAGAAAGACAGAGAATTAACAAGACACCACCAACTCAGGGCAAAAAGAGAGAGAAAAAAGCATATTGTTCAATATGGAGACCCAGAAGTATAATCCTGTAACATAAATCATCCGGAGGCAATGAAACAGACTCCAAAGCAACTTTCTGTTGTCAGACAACATATTTGTCCTCTCTAGCGACTAGGCCTCGTTTGGTGTTTGGGGCTTCCGAGAACAGAGACACGATGGCTATCTGTAATGCTTTGTATGTGTGTGTGCGTGCATGTGTGTGTGTGTATGTGTGTGTGTCTGTGTGTGTGCGTGTGACCATCATTAGCAGTGGACGGATAGTTACCAGCGTCATTGCTTTTCAAAGGGTGACTAAACCCCTGTCTCTTTCATGTGGGTGACGATATGACCTTGCTTGGTCTACAGAGGACGCCAGCCAGGCACCACAGTCCGGTTATAGGCAGTGGTAGGGCAAACAATGCCAGGGCCTGGTGCCATCCACCCCTGCATCCCTCCGTCCCCAGCTGCATCGTCTCAACAAAGCCAGGATTGAAGTGGATTCATTTATTTATTCCGTTTTCACAAGACTTGCATGAAAGACTTGACTGTGTGATTTAATGTATTGTAACTTTGTTGACTAAAGAAGGCTTGAGGAAGACACCACAGAGATCAAAGCTGTGCGGTGACAAAGTGGAGTCACGTTAAAGTGTGACACACGTCGTGACGTCTACTGGTTTCCCAGTAATCCTCTCAGACTGGATTACTCAGTTGTGACGGGACAAAAATCACCATGGAGGTGCCTCAAATGACACCCTATTCCCTATGGGCCCTGGTCAAAAGAAGTGCACTATTAGGGATTAGGGAGCCATTTGGGGTGCAACCCAAAACACTAAACCAGTGGCACATAGAATACATGGGCATCTACCTCATAGCTACACAAGTACACACCTACAACTACACAGCCTCTACACTTACGAATGTAGTCAAGGTTGGCCATTTTCCCTGACTGAGACAGAGAATGGCAAAGCCTCACGTCTTCACCCTGATTAAGAGGTAGGATTAGTCCTGCCAGGAGAGACCGGGGGTGTGGTGGCGGTGTGGGTAGAGAGAGAGAGAGTGGGAATGAATAAAAGAAGGGCTAAAACCAACTCAGGGCATGAAGACTTATTCACCATTGACTGATGCGTCTCCCGAGGCCTGAGATAAGAGACGGGGAACCACATCAGGAAAAAAATGTTAAGTCGGGATAAGTCTCACCAAGCCAACTGCCCAGATTTTATCAAAAACCTCTCTCTCTCTCTCTCCCCTCCCTCCCTCCCTCCCTCCCCTATGGAATATGGCTTTGATTCCAGAATCATGCTGGTGCGCTAATCTAAGCAGCTCCACCCCACCAAGTTAGAGTCTGCAGTACTGCCTTTGCAGTATTTGGTTACACTGAATCGTATGTCTACACCACACCACCTGCATTGATGTCTCCTGCTGGTGTGAAGAAGATAGCCTCAGTATGAACCATTGACCAGGCTGCTACTCGTGCATCAGACCATGCATTGCTGACTGACATTTTTTCCTGATGTGGTTCTCCATCTCTTATCTCAGGCCTCGGGAGACGCTTCAGTCAGAAAATGGCGCCGGAGCAGAAGGCTCCGTATTACGTACCCCCCAAATGATTGTGTTTTTTTGTTTGTTTATCTGCGTTGTTTGTAACTTATTTTTTTACTATTTTTGTACATAATGTTGCCGCAACAGTCTCTCATGACCGAATATAACTTCTAGACATCAGGACTGCGATTACCCTCCATGGACGACCAGAATCCTTTTTCTTCTTTCACGACTCTGACGAGCCAGAGGCGGAGGATATACGGCTCCCTCGGGAACAGGCCCCGACCCCAGTGATCTGCATGAAGAGGAGGCGGAGAAAGAGATTCCGGTGGGCGGGCTGCCTTCTGAGGAGTAGGCGGCGATCAAAACAAAAAACACTCCCCTCAATTCTGCTCGCAAACATGCAATCTTTGGACAATAAAATGGACAAGTTATTGGGATGATTAAACTACCAATGGGACATTAAAAACTGTAACATCTTATGCTTCACGGAGTCATGGCTGAACGACGACAATATCAATGATGTACCGGCAGGACAAGGGGCAGCAGTGTATGTATTTTTGTAAATAACAGCTGATGCACAATATCTAAGGAAGTCTGCTCACCTGAGGTAGAGTTTCTCATGATAAGCTGCAGACCACATTACCTACCGAGAGAGTTCTCAACTATATTCTTTGTAGCTGTTTACATACCACCATAGTCAGAGGCTGGCACCAAGATAGCATTGAATGAGCTGTGTTCCGCCATAAGCAAACAAGAAAACGCTCACCCAGAGGCGGCGCTCCAAGTAGCCGGGGACTTTTAATGCAGGGAAACTTAAATCATTGAACACCTAATTTCTATCAACATGTTAAATGTGCAACCAGAGGGAAAATAACTCTGGACCACCTATACTCCTCACACAGTGTCACGCCCTGACGTTAGTTATCTTTGTTTTCTTTATTATTTTGGTTAGGTCAGGGTGTGACGAGGATGGTATATGTGTTTTGGGCTTGTCTAGGGTTTTTTGTATTCTATGGGGTTTTGGTATGTCTAGGTATATGTAGGTCTATGGTGGCCTGAATTGGTTCCCAATCAGAGACAGCTGTTTATCGTTGTCTCTGATTGGGGATCCTATTTAGGTTGCCATTTTCCATTTTGGTTTTGTGTGTTATTGTCTATGTATAGTTGCCTGTGTCAGCACTCGGTTTAATAGCTTCACGTTCGTTTTGTTAGTTTGTTTAGTGTGTATTCGTTAATTAAAATAGAATGTATATCACGCTGCGCCTTGGTCTCATCAATACGACGAACATGACAGAATAACCCACCAAACCAAGACCAAGCAGCGTGAAAAGGAGGAACAGCGCTTAATGGGGAGACCCTGGACACAGCCGGGAAGTATCGCCGTCCTAAGGAGGAGATAGAGGCAGCGAAAGCGGAACTGCGATACTACGAGGAAAAATATCGGAGAATAGAGGAACGGCGACAATATTAAGGTACACGGCTAGCACGGAAGCCCGCGAAGCAGCACCAATGTTTTTTTGGGGGGGAGGCACACGATGAGATTGGCTGAGTCAGGTAGGAGACCTGAGCCAACTCCTCGTGCTTATCGTGAGGAGCATGTAACTGGTCAGGCACCGTGTTTTGCAGAGATGCGCTTGGTGTCTCCAGAATGGGCATCCAGCCAGGACGTATTGAGCCAGCTCTATGTTCTGGATCTCCAATGCGTCTCCACGGTCCAGGGTATCCAGTGCCTCCTCCCCGCACTCGTCCTGAAGTGCTTGTCACCAGCCCAGTACCACCAGTGCCAACACCACGCCTCAGGCTTCTTGTGCGCCTCCAGAGCCCAGTACGTCTTGTGCCTGCTCCCCGCACTCGCCCTGAAGTGCGTGTCCCCAGCCCGGCAGCACCAGTTCCGGCACCACGCACCAGGCCTCCAGTGCGCCTCCAGGGTCCAATACGCCCTGTTCCTCCTCCCCGCACTCGCCCTGAGGTGCGTGTCCCCAGCCCGGTACCACCAGTGCCGGCATCACGCAACAGGCCTACATTGCACCTCGGCAGTCCAGAGCGTCCAGCGACAGTACCCAGTTCAGAGCATCCGGCGACAATACCCAATCCAGAGCGTCCGGCGACAGTTCACAGACCGGAACCTCTAACGACGGGCCACAGTCCGGAACCTCCAACGACGGGCCACAGTCCGGAACCTCCAACGACGGGCCACAGTCCGGAACCTCCAACGACGGGCCACAGTCCGGAACTTCCAACGACGGGCCACAGACCGGAACCTCCAACGACGGGCCAGAGTCCGGAACCTCCAACGACAGGCCATAGTCCGGGGTCTTCAACGACGGTCCCCAGCACGGGGTCTCCAGTGACGGTCCCCAGTCTGGGGTCTCCAGCGACGGTCCCCAGTCCAGAACATCCGACGATGATCCACACAGCAAGGGTACCCAGCCCGGGGCCTACGGCGAGGATCCGCAGTCCAGAGCCTCCGACGATGATCCACGGGTCAGTGCTACAAGAGCGGACTCAGGGTAAAGAAGGGGGTGGCGTCCAGAACCGCCACCGAGGTTAGATGCCCACCCAGACCCTCCCATATAGGTTTAGGTTTGCGGCCGGGAGTCCGCACCTTTGGGGGGGGGGGTACTGTCACTCCCTGACCATAGTTATCTTTGTTTTCTTTATTATTTTGGTTAGGTCAGGGTGTGACGAGGGTGGTATGTGTGTTTTTGTCTTGTCTAGGGTTTTTTGTATTCTGTGGGGTATGTCTAGGTATATGTAGGTCTATAGTGGCCTGAATTGGTTCCCAATCAGAGACAGCTGTTTATCGTTGTCTCTGATTGGGGATCCTATTTAGGTTGCCATTTTCCATTTTGGTTATTTGGGTTATTGTCTATGTATAGTTAACTGTGTCAGCACTCAGTTTAATAGCTTCACGTTCATTTTGTTGTTAGTTTGTTTAGTGTGTATTCATTAATTAAAATAGAATGTATTCATATCACGCTGCGCCTTGGTCTCATCAATACGACGAACGTGACACACAGAGATGCATACAAAGCTCTCCCTCGCCCTCCATTTGGCAAATCTGACCATAATTCTATCCTCCTGATTCTTGCTTACAAGCAACAATTAAAGCAAGAAGCACCAGTGACTAGATCAAAAAAAAGTGGTCAGATGAAGCAGATGCTAAGCTACAGGACTATTTTGCTATCACAGACTGGAATATGTTCCGGGATTCCTCTAATGGCATTGAGGAGTACATCACATGTGTCATTGGCTTCATCAATAAGTGCATTGATGACACCGTCCCCACAGTGACCGTACATACATACCCCAAACAGAAATCATGGATTACGGGCAGCATTCGCACTGAGCTGAATACTAGAGCTGCCACTTTCAAGGAGCGGGACTCTAACTCAGAAGCTTATAAGAAATCCCGCTATGCCCTCTGACAAACCATCAAACAGGCAAAGCGTCAATACAGGACTAAGATCAAGTTGTACTACACCGGCTTTGATGCTCATCGGATGTGGCAGGGCCTGCAAACCATTACAGACTACAAAGGGAAGCACAGCCAGGAGCTGCCCAGTGACACGAGCCTACCGGACGAGCTAAACTACTTCTATGCTCGCTTCGAGGCAAATAACACTGAAACATGCATGAGACCACCAGCTGTACCGGAAGACTGTGTGATCACACTCCGTAGCCGATGTGAGTAAGACCTATAGACAGATCAACAGTCACAAGGCCGCAGGGCCAGACGGATTACCAGGAGGAGTACTGCGAGCATTCGCTGACCAACTAGCAAGTGTCTTCACTGACATTTTAAACCTCTCCATGTCCGAGTCTGTAATACCAACATGTTTTAAGCAGACCAACATAGTGCCTATGCTCAAGAAAACTAAGGTAACCTGCCTAAATGACTACCGACACATAGCACTCATGTCTGTAGCCATGAAGTGCTTTGAAAGGCTCTGTGTCTCACATCAACACCATCATCCCAGAAACCCTAGACCCACTCCAATTTGCATACCGCCCCAACAGATCCACAGATGATGCCATCTCTATTGCACTCCACACTGCCCTTGCCCACCTGGACAGAAGGAACACCTATGTGAGAATGCTATTCATTGACAACAGCTCAGCGTTCAACACAATACTGGACCTCAAAGCTCATCAATAAGCTAAGGAACCTGGGACTAAACACCTCCCTCTGCAACTGGATCATGGGCTTCCTGACGGGCCGCCCCCACGTTGTAAGGGTAGGTAACAACACATCCGCCACACTGATCTTCAACACAGGGGCCCCTCAGGGGTGCATGCTCAGCCCCCTCCTGTACTCCCTGTTCACTCATGACTGCACGGCCAGGCACGACTCCAACACCATCATTACATTTGCCGAAGACACAACAGTGATAGGCCTGATCACCAAAAACAACGAGACAGCCTATAGGGAGGAGGTCCGAGACCTGGCCGTGTGGTGTCAGGGCAACAACCTCTCCCACAACGTGA
>NC_056430.1:62764321-62914321 GCF_018296145.1 Oncorhynchus tshawytscha | reverse complement strand
TCTGACAGTCTCCTTGAAGCCATACTCCCTCTTATCATGAATATTCATGTAGCCGTTGTTGATGTCTGTTGGAGCTGAACAGGTCACCACTGGAAACAAATAGAGGTCAGTCGGGGCTAGTGTGTGGTCAGAATACCACTTTAACTTCATCCACAAAGCAAATCACTTGTCATTTATTACCACTTAAACGGTGCAATTTGTATTTCATTTCATTTCCTCGGAGGTTTCACAAACATGTCTGGCCAAAACTAAAAGTAACAAACAGTTACACGAGCCAATAACTATCCCCCTCAGTTTACAAAAGTTATGGATTGCACCTTTTACGGAGGTGACATGAAGTGTTCAGCAATAAATACAAAGATGTTTTATTGTCACAAACAGGGCCCCTGTAGAAAATTAGGGTTAAAGTGCCTTGCTCAAGGGCACATCGACAGATTTTTCACCTTGTCGGCATGGGTGGTCAAACCAGCCCCCACCACCATCAAAGTTACCCATCCCTGCTCTAGGCTACCTGCAGCAATACAACAGATCAGAAACTTTGACTGATAATACTGTACCTACATTTACATTCTGGTGGCTCAGTCCAGTCTCCGTTAGTGCTGCACGATCCCCTCTCATTGCCTATGAGGACAAGTGGAGGGAAACACTCGTAGGTCCCCCCAAAACCAAACACCGTCATGTTGCCTGTGAACTTACTGTCGTAGACTATTTTCCCATATTTAGGTATTGGAGGAAGACCACACGTCACCGCTAACAGAGGAGAGAGATTTCATTCACATGCTCATTAATCAAGCACATTTGATCCAAAAACGTGATATTCTCTATATTTTTTTTATCAGAGACATACGATGTAACATATAAATATGAATAATATAGCCTACAGTAAAGCCATTATTCAAATGTTCCGTTTTACACATTGTAGAATGCTCTTTACAATTACAGCAATAAGGCCACGTTTACATTGTGCTTATAGATGTGTAATTGTCAATGTGAGTTTGTATGCATTATCAATGTGAGATCATGTTGAATCATTACTGTTCAGTGCTAGAGTAGCTATGCATTTCAGTATAAGGCAGACACTTACGTGTGCACTTCGGTGGTGGATCACTCCATTGTCCGTCATGCAAGCACTCAATGGTACTGGCTCCTTGCAGGATGTACCTGTAGACCACATTACCGTAATCTGTCAAATTATGTGATAAAACAAACATCAAGTAGACACTATATTAGGTGTATGGGTATACAGTGATGTCAACATTGACCTACTTTACATGTCTTTGATACAATAACACGTTATAGACTTTGACAGCACAGAGAGGTGACCAGTTGTCAATGAGACATGAAAATAGAATTTGTAAACGGTATTCCCCATACCCCTCGTGGCAGGTGTAGTTGATGGTACTCTGGTAGACAATGTCCTCAAACTCCATGTCTCCGTTGTCCAACGCTTCTGGGAAGGAGCAACTCTTTGCTGCGTCAGAAGTACAAAAGGATCAGTCAGCAATGCTCAACAGTTCCATCAATGAGTATCAAATCAAAATCAAATCAAACTATTTGCCACATGCGCCGAATACAACAAGTGTAGACTTTACTGTGAAATGCTTTACTTACAAGCCCTTAACCAACAGTGCAGTTCAAGAAGAAGAAAATATTTACCAAGTAGACTAAAATAAAAAGTAATAATAAAAAGTAACACAATAAGAATAAGAATAACGAGGCTATATACAGGGGGCGCCGGTACCGAGTCAGTGTGCGGGGATACAGGCTAGTTGAGGTAATCTGTACATGTAGGTGGGGGCGAAGTGACTATGCATAGGTAACAAACAACCAGCGAGTAGCAGCAGTGTACAAGAGGGGGAGGGGGGTGAATGTAAAATGTCCGGGGGCGATTTTTATGAATTGTTCAGCAGCCTAATGGCTTGGAGGTAGAAGCTGTTGAGGAGCCTTTTGGTCCTAGACTTGGCGCTCCGGTATCGCTTGCCGTGCGGTAGCAGAGAAAACAGTCTATAACTTGGATGACTGGAGTCTCTGATGATTTTATGGGCTTTCCTCTGACACCTCCTATTATATAGGTCCTGGATGGCAGGAAGCTTGGCCCCAGTGATGTACTGGGCCGTTCGCACTACCCTCTGTAGTGCCTTACAGTCAGATGCCGAGCAGTTGACATACCAGGCAGTGATGCAACCGGTCAGGATGCTCTCGAGGGTGCAGCTGTAGAGCCTTTTGAGGATCTGGGGACCCATGCCAAATCTTTTCAGTCTCCAGAGGGGGAAAAGGTTTTGTCGTGCCCTCTTCACGACTATCTTGGTATGTTTGGACCATGTTAGTTCGTTGGTGATGTGGACACAAAGGAACTTGAAATTCTCGACCCTTCTCCACTACAGCCCCGTCTAGGTTAATGGGGGCCTGTTCAGGCCCACCTTTTCCTGTAGTCCACAATCAGCTCCTTTGTCTTGCTCACATTGAGGGAAAGGTTGTTGTCCTGGTACCACACTGCCAGTTTTCTGACCTCCTCCTTATAGGGCGTCTCATCATTGTCGGTGATCAGGCCTACTGTTGTGTCGTCAGCAAACTTAATGGTGCTGGAGTCGTGTTTGGCCTCGCAGTCGTGGGTGAACAGGGAATACAGGAGGGACCTAAGTACACACCCCTGTGGGGCCCCAGTGTGAAGAATACCAACTGATCAACTGATAATACTTATAATATACTGAGGAGCAACTGATAATACATGCAATATATTGAGTATCAACTGATAATACTTGTAATATACTGAGTATCAACTGATAATACATGGAATATACTAAGTATCAACTGATAATACATGGAATATACTGAGTATCAACTTATAATACATGGAATATACTGAGTATCAACTGATAATACATGGAATATACTGAGTATCAACTTATAATACATGGAATATACTGAGTATCAACTTATAATACATGGAATATACTGAGTATCAACTGATAATACATGGAATATACTGAGTATCAACTAATAATACATGGAATATACTGAGTATCAACTGATAATACATGGAATATACTGAGTATCAACTGATAATACATGGAATATACTGAGTATCAACTGATCATACTTGTAATATACTGAGTATCAACTGATAATACATGGAATATACTGAGTATCAACTGATAATACATGGAATATATTGAGTATCAACTTATAATACTTGTAATATACTGAGTATCAACTGATAATACATGGAATATACTGAGCATCAACTGATAATACTTGTAATATATTGAGTATCAACTGATCATTCTTGTAATATATTGAGTATCAACTTATAATACTTGTAATATACTGAGTATCAACTGATAATACATGGAATATACTGAGTATCAACTGATAATACTTGTAATATATTGAGTATCAACTGATCATTCTTGTAATATATTGAGTATCAACTTATAATACTTGTAATATACTGAGTATCAACTGATAATACATGGAATATACTGAGTATCAACTGATAATACTTGTAATATATTGAGTATCAACTGATCATTCTTGTAATATATTGAGTATCAACTTATAATACTTGTAATATACTGAGTATCAACTGATAATACGTGCAATATACTGAGTATCAACTGATAATACTTGTAATATATTGAGTATCAACTGATAATACATGGAATATACCGAGTATCAACTGATAATACATGGAATATACTGAGTATCAACTGATAATACATGGAATATACTGAGTATCAACTGATAATACTTGCAATATACTGAGTATCAACTGATAATACATGGAATATACTGAGTATTAACTGATAATACTTGCAATATACTGAGTATTAACTGATAATACATGGAATATACTGAGTATCAACTGATAATACATGGAATATACTGAGTATCAACTGATAATACGTGCAATATACTGAGTATCAACTGATAATACTTGTAATATATTGAGTATCAACTGATAATACATGGAATATACCGAGTATCAACTGATAATACATGGAATATACTGAGTATCAA
This sequence comes from Oncorhynchus tshawytscha, assembly GCF_018296145.1. Lineage (NCBI taxonomy): Eukaryota > Metazoa > Chordata > Actinopteri > Salmoniformes > Salmonidae > Oncorhynchus > Oncorhynchus tshawytscha. Next base: position 62,910,301 of record NC_056430.1, on the reverse strand, counting down.
CTGATAATACATGGAATATACTGAGTATCAACTGATAATACATGGAATATACTGAGTATTAACTGATAATACTTGCAATATACTGAGTATTAACTGATAATACATGGAATATACTGAGTATCAACTGATCATACTTGTAATATATTGAGTATCAACTGATAATACTTGGAATGTTTTTATGAGGATCAAATTATGATACATGAACAGTACTACTGTTTTTGGGCCAACTTTATAACAGCGACCTACTTGAGCACTTGAGTCTAGACTTGGTCCAGTGTCCACTAGCAGTGCAGATGATTGTGCGAGAGCCTGAGGTGGGTGTATATCCTCGTTTACACGACAGCACCACCACGTCTCCGGGGGAGTACACCCTCTGGAGCCCCTCCAGGTCCATACCGTCACCCAGGGATGGGCGGCCACATTCTGAGGGGGCAGACAGGCAACGGGATGGGTCAATAAAACACACACACACACAGAAACACACACAGACACAGAAACACACACAGACACAGAAATAAACATGGACACAGATTAACCAAAGAAGTGCCTGTGCAACTCCCCAGACATGTTACTTGCAGTCGAGTGATAGTTTGTTGAGCATAAAGGTAGGTGGACTATTAAAATAAAGTGTATTTTTACTTTCAGCTTACAGTAACTGAAAGTATTCGTCAACATGACACAAGCCCATTTGCCTGAACACACTCTGAGAGTACGTAGCAATATTGAACAGCATACAGCACAGAAACACAAAAGGCTTCTAAATCAATAGGCCAAAACTGGGACATACTGAACAAAGATATAAACACAACATGTAAAGTGTTGGTCCCATGTTTCATGAGCTGAAATAAAAAATCCCAGCAGTGTTTCATAAGTAGAAAAATCTTATCTCTCAAGTGTATTGCACTAATTTGTTTACATCCCCGTTAGTGAGCATTTCTCCTTTGCCAAGATAATCCATCCATCTGACAGGTGTGGCATATCAAGAAGCTGATTTAACAGCATGATCATTACACAGGTGCATCTTGTGCTGGGGACAATAAAAGGCCACGCTAAAATCTACAGTTTTGTCACGCAACACGGATGTCTCAAGTTTTGAGGGAGCGTGCAATTGAATGTTAATTTCTCTACCATAATCCAACATCTTTTTAGAGAATTTGGCAGTACATCCAACTGGCCTCACAACCGCAGACCACGTGTAACCATGTCAGCCCAGGACCTCCACAACCAGCTTCTTCACCTGCGGGATTGTCTGAGACCAGCCACCCAGACAGCTGATTAAATTGTGGGTTTGCACAACCAAAGAATTTCTGCACAAACTGTCAGAAACTATCTCAGGGAAGCTCATCTGCGTGCTCGTTGTCCTCACCAGGGCCTTGACCTGACTGCAGTTTGGCATCCCCTTCGATAGCCACTGGCATGCTGGAGAAGTGTGCTCTTCAAGGATGAATCCTGGTTTCAACTGTACTGGGCAGGTATGGTGTTTTGCAGGCGAGTGGTTCGCTGATGTCAACGTTGTCAAAGTGCCCCATGGTGGTGGTGGGGTTATGGTATGGGCAGGCACAAGCTACGGACAACGAACACAATTGCATTTTATCTATGATAATTTGAATACAAAGAGATATTGTGGCAAGGCCCATTGTCGTGCCATTCATCTGCCGTCATCATCTCATGATAATGCATGGCCCCATGTCGCAAGGATCTGTACAAAATTCCTGGAAGCTAAGAATGTCCCAGTTCTTTCATGGCCTGCATACTCACCCGACATGTCATTGAGCCCGTTTGGAATGCTCTGAACCGACATGTACGACAACGTGTTCCAGTTCCCGCCAATATCCAGCAACTTCACAAAGCCATTGAAGAGGCTTGGGACAACATTCCACAGGCCACAATCAACAGCCTGATCAACTCTATTCGAAGGAGATGGTGTCGCACTGCATGAGGAAAAATACGGACTGGTTTTCTGATCCACGCCCCTACATTTTTTTCAACGGTGTCTGTGACGAATAGATGCATATCTGTATTCCCAGTCATGTGAAATCCATAGATTAGGACAGAAGGAATGTATTTAAATGTACTGATTTCCTTATATGAACTATAACTCAGTGAAATTGTTGAAATTGTTGCATGTTGCGCTTATATTTTTGTTCAGTGTAGATGATATATTAATAGATACTATACCTTTCTTGGATGCCACTGGTGTATACAAGGCAAGCAGACAGATCAGCAGCAAAGACAGACTTGGGGCCATTGTCTGTGGTGTGGAGAGAGTGTCCTCTCCTCTCTGCTTTCGAGGGTAAAGAAAAATCAGAATGTCGTTGGAGCGCCCAACTTTTTATGTTACTCAGGGTATATAGATAAGAGTCGATGACAACGCAGAATGAGGCAACCTCAGGGTCTTTTAGTATTTTTGTAACTCACCGTAACACACCAGACCTTTGTGAGCCTTACTGGTTGTATGCCCCACCCCTATTCCTAGTACACATCAACATCAACAAGTTCTCTTCATCAAACCATGTCTGCGAAATAGAATGTGCTTTCAATCCATTTATGTGGTACAATAAAGTTGACTGAAACTATTCTAGCACTATAACATTGATGTGGCTAGATGATGCAGTGGTGTAGATCTACATACGGAGACCTACCACTATGAAATCTTTACTTGTGGGATTGTATCCGTTAACCTGTAGGACATGCAATTTGTAATCTCATACGGTTTGTGTTTGATGTTCTTGTTGCAAAATTGCAAGAGTTCAGTCAGATACCGAGTTCAAGTCAAAACAAAGGTTTGTTTACACTGAGTTAAAAAGTAACTTGTTTTTCTCTCCCAAAACTGCAGAGCCCTTTGTGTACGAGCAGAGCTTCCAAATACTGTAATCCTATACTGACATCTAGTGTTGTTTTCAGGCATCATGTACTATACTAAACAGGCAATCAAATTCAGGCTCATTAAAGTTATGGATATAACAGGTTACTAGCAAAGCAAGGCTGGATTATTTGGACACAAAGTAATTAGACTGCTAAAACAGATCATTTTTAAAAAGTCATGTTTATTTGTCATTTATTTGCCCTATTCTTCCTCTTTGTATTGTGTTTATTTTGTGAGGTCGGCAGGACACGTCGCAATCTCAGATGGAAGTGATTTGGGCTTGAGGGTGTACTCCATCTTGCCTGGTTCTAAGAGAAAGACAGACACACAAACACATTTGGCATTTTAGTGGTGAGAATATTAAGGACTCAGCTAAGCAGCGTTTGGGAAGCTTTCAAAATGGGACCACAACACATTTTTACTCTGGGTCGTGTTCATTAGTCATCAAACAGAAGAAAATGGACTGAAACATGGAGAGACTACGACACGTGTCCAATAAGAAACACTCATTTTTGATTTACGTTGTAAAATGCCATAATGAAGGTGACCATGTTATCTTGGTACGACAGGCCTCACCTTTAAAACATTCTGGGGTATTGAGTGTGCCGTCGATGCACTGACTTGCTACTGGAATGCCACACTTCAGCTCCTTGTTCAGACAGTAGAACACAACAGACTCCCCATGAAGGACTCTATTGGGTTTCAGATCCCCAATCCAGATCTTCTTGGCGTTGTAGAAGATGCGACCTCTGTTGATGTTAACTTTACAGGGGGCTGCAGTAAAGCGACGTCAAGCAAAGCAACATGACTCTCAGTTTAGAATTGAATAGAATTGGAATAGAATGAAATGAAATAGATCATGGAAATTCTTTAATTTTCTTCTATATCAGTACCCAATCTGACACACCATGTACACAATAGGTTGGGAGCAACACATGGTCAGCCACACAGCAGCGACCCCGGATAAGTTTTGGGAAAGCAGTGCCTTGCTCAAAGGCACAACGGCAGTACGCTCTCATTACGCAATCATTTCAGTCATCAAAGATGAAATAAATGGATGCTGATACACATCTAATCACATGTAAGTCAACAAGCTGGTTTGGTATACAGACACACACAAGTGACATTCCCACAAGAGTAACAACAATGCAACCTTTTCTATGACTCAATAGCTCGGGTGTGAACTTTCCCCTATATACAGCAGAGGGGGCTGGTGGGAGGCTCTATAGGAGGACATGCTCATTGTAATGGCTGGAATGGAATAGACGGAACAGAGTCCAACATGTGGTTTCCATATGTTTGATGTGTTTGATACAGTTCCATTTAAACCATTCCAGCCATTACAATGAGCTTGTCCTCCTTTAGCTTCTCCCACCAGCCTCCTCTATGTACAGTTATAGGGTCAGCTTCCTCTCCCCCAATCCTAACCTTAACCATTAGTGAGGGAAATGCAAAACTGACCAAAGATCAGGGTCTAAGGGCAACTTCACCCTACACTGACTCATTGACTCACCTCTGCAAACGGGCAAAGTGGACCAGTTGCCTGTATTCTGACACTGTATTTCCTCAGAGCCGTCCAGAACGTAGTGTTCCTGGCACTGATACTTGACCTTCTCCTTGTAGCCAACCTCCCTCATCACAGCAAAGGTGATGATGCCGTGGTCTATCGTTGGTGGGATGGAGCAACTCACCTCTGCAACAGGTCAGAAAAGTCATGGGCTAGTGAAAGTGTATTAACAATGCAATAACCTATTTCATGTAATATTGTCAGGGTTAATCTAAATTAAATTTTTTTAAATTAAGGCATAAACAGAGGAAGACAGGATTATGCAAATGTATCAATTATCATCACTTGGAGTGGATGAACAGTTAACAATAACAATTTTAGAGAATCATCGTCAGGCCGGCTCCAGGCATAAGCGACATAAGCAGTTCCCATGCCGCTAGGGACCCCACAATTTATTTTATTTCTATTTATTTTGGGGAATTCATTCGGGATCTCAACTTACTGTTGAGATTTAGGATAATAGAATACACATGGTGCAGGTTCAAAATTTGGTTGTGCATCTCTCAATTAGCCATATCAGCTAACAAAGATTGGTAAATTGGTAAATTAGTCTAGCCATCTATCTGCCGAAAACTGACCCTTCATGCAAGGCACGTGCCCAGGGGCCCTGACCTCCAAGGGGCCCCTATTGATTTTGTTAGTCGCTCTCACTCAGATATCAACACGGCATAAGTAATGGCAAAATGGGTAGAATTGCAGGAAATTAGCTTTTACATTTAAAAAAAAATGATCTCCACCCCTTGGCAAAATGGGAAGAATTGCTGGGAATTAACTATACAACGTTTTTGGGGGGCAACCAAATCTCAAGTAGGGCCCCCAAAAGGCTAGATCCATGTAATAATGTGACCTAAAAGATCATTGATAATTTATCAGTGGTTCAACCAAAAACTTCTCAACCAATGAGATTTGTTCACCAACCATTTGGCTTATGCTGCCACTGTCTGCACCTACCCTTGCATACCGGTGGCTCAGTCACGTTTCCACTGGCCAAGCACGATCCTCTCTCGTTACCAATGGGAGCTCTTGGCGGCAAACACTCATACGTCCAACTCTGTCCGTACTGGATTTCATTGCCAGTGAACTTCTTATTGTCATAGACAATTTTACCATGCTTAGGTGCTTGAGGCAGAGCACAACTCACAGCTGCAGGAAGAAATATTTTAAATCATTTAGACTACATTTTCATATTTAGACAAACAATGGAGAAAAGCAATGTTACATTCTTGAGGTATGGTATACCTTTACACATTGGTGGTGGTGCACTGAGGGTACCGTCGTGTAAACACACACTCTCATTGGCTCCTATCATGACGTACCTGAAGAACACAAATTCTTATTGGTCTGAGATGCAGAGTCAGCTAAATGTAGTCAGAACTAAACCACACTGAATTTCCCTCACCCATCATCACATGTGTAGTTGAGCACACTCTTGAATGGCACGTCAATCATCCCTGGCTTTTGCATAGGCTTGGGGAGAGGACACATCTTTGCTGTGTCAAAAAATGTATAAGATTCACGTGGATATGATTTATGCCTTTTATGTTGTTAATAAAATGTATTACCATATCCCTATCCCCTTGCTAAAGTATGGACTGTCTATGGTACTGTATATGTGACTTTAGGGTTCTGGAATTCTCAGAAACATTCCCAAAATTCCCAGGTTTTCCAGAAATCCCAGTTGGAAGATTCCTTGAATCAAGGGACAAATAAGCAGGAAATCTGGAAAACCCAACAATTTACCTGAATTTATGCTTCACATTATGTCATGGATGTTTTGTGAATGGGTTGGAACTTACGAGAACACACAAGGTCCAGTTTGGTCCACTCTCCCGAGGCCAAGCAGGTGATCCTGGCAGTCTTGGCTTTCCCAGGTGTGTATCCACGCTCACACACCAGGGTCACCTCTTTTCCAATCTCGTACTCACGCTTTAGTCCCAGTGTATCTATACCATCAGTCACGGGTGGGTGGCCACATACTGAGGATAAATGGGAATATTGATAGACAAACATAACGCTGCGCTGTAAATGATATAAAAACACATTGGAAACACGGCTAAAGCATAGGTTACTGAGTCTTGTGAAACCAAAACTGTAGTATATATTCTGTAATTGAAAAATACTGACGTAATCAAATAATTTGCGCCATACCTTTCTTGGATGTCACTGACGTATACAAGGCAAGCTGGCAGAGCAGCAGCAAAGCCAGGGTTGGGTTCATCTTTTGCGGGGTTGAGAGAGACTGTGTCCGTTCTCCTGGCAGTGGACGGTGAAAAAATGTAGATGGTCCGTTCAAAAGCCCTGAAAGTCTGATCCAATCAGATCGTCTGAAATAGGCTTCCATTGATTGAACCCAAAGTTCAAAGCACATGCATGTTTACTCCGAGTTGAAGGATAACTTTCACTCAGTACACATACACACAGACACGTACGCCCGCACGACAATGACTCCGAATCATAACATGTATCAGCTGTATAAAATACAGCTTTCATCATGGTAATACTAATGCTAATACTGTTTTTTTTTTTTAAACTGTCATTCGAATTCGATTTGGTTTCTAAAGGGTGCAGTCTTGCCCTGCCTGTGTCTTTCAGATAGGACAGGTTAAGCCTGGTTCAGATGCTATTTATTTTGGCCATTGCCCAATGTATACAGTATATTCTTCATCTGCTACTAATGTATTAGCTTGATATTTAGCATTACATGGCACCTTCGGATCACCAAGACAACTATTTACATCAACACTTTGAGCACTAACACCCGTCTTGCCTTCTGCTGAAGTCCTGCCCTTACAACTGCTACAAGGCTAACTATCATAAATATGAGGACAACAGTGGGACACAGATACTTTTTAGGAATTGGGAGAGAAAAGCACTGAGGTCACAGACAACTGTAGTCTGACATGTACTGGGGGGTGGTTGGACACGGGGGAGGGTAGTCCCTTTTTTCCTTGGTTTACATTTGCTATATCATTTCTTCCATCCTAGCCATATTTCCTCCTCTGCTTGCGTGCACCCTCCCCTATATTAAGGTGTTTTGGTACTTCCCGTATGCTCTACGCTTTTCCACGTGCTAATTTTTACTATACCACAGGTCAATGTAGTCTACCGGTCTAACTGTTCAGCCGGGCCTCTATCCACCATTCATAGTGACAATAGCGGTAGGTGAATCGTTTGTCCAGATCTGCAATAGCTATCATACCACACATAAAAGCATTCAAAACGGCATCGATTTATAATATGAATCCACAAGAACAAATAGGCATAGCTGAGAGGCTGCGGAGAGGCATCATTGCAGCCTCCCTATTGATCTTGTTTAGGGACAGCACAATTATCCTACATAGACTAGCCTACAACACCACAGTGCAATCAATAATTGCTTTATTGTTTTAAAGTGAGTACACAGTTCTACTCTGGGCTGCAGTGAAAATGTCATGAGAATAACAGCGCAAAAGCCCTGTGATTTGAATGTTTCATTCCATGTGGATCTGTTGTGGGTCTATTCTAGATAGTTTATAAAGGTCTAAAAAGGAACAGTAGCAGGCCAGTCTGGTTGTATTTTTACTTCTGATACTGAAAGTCTGCTGCAGATCATCACTCTCCCAAGTCGTCCCTTGATAACGTGGCCACATATGCTCCCGGCAGGCCCAGTTATTCAGGAAAGTTTCAAACGCTATTCCTTGTCGGACTGATCGGCTATTCCTCACGCACCTAGAATCTAACCCTTCAATACAACCGAAATATTTCTCATTTGACTTTCAAATATGACATTTTATATCTGGCATTAACACAACCAGTCACAATGTTGTAATCTGATTAGGCTACTTCAAAAGTCATACACACGTTCGACCAAAATATAACTCCAGCATCCTCAAAATGGTTTGACATTAACCAGGTATCCAGCCAATCGTACATGTTGGATAAAACATTTTATGGAAACAGCTCATTTATTTGGCAAACTTTCCAAATGTTGACAAAAGAAAATACGCTAAACAGGGTGGGATCTTTTTGTGACAGTAAAATTCCTTTATTCGAGAAATGGCGGTGGGAATGCTTTTGTGATATGTTGTGTGGTTCTCCAACTAGGACTCAGGAAAGCATGCCGTTTGTTAGGCAACAAATTAAACAGGTTATAATGACCTTCACAGGGTGGTGAAAGTGCACGGTGATGAGCTTGGTTGACAGTTGACAAATCAAAATAATCTCGCAATTTTGTCCACAATAATCTCATCATGTAGGTGGGCGATACCTGCACTATATCTGCGAGCTATTGGATAGAGCACATGTGCCAATACCAGAATGGGCACATTAGCTATACCTACGCAACATTTTTTTGTGACAAATCCATCAGTAGGCCTAGAGTTGAAAATGCGATGGAAGCCTATTTAATTTGTAATGGAAAATGTGCATCTTTTTTTAAATGCAGATTTTAGAATGATAGCATGAAAATCTGTTGGCAATTGGATGGAAACCTAGCTATAAACACCCTAAAGGCTATGGCAAGTGTGCCAGTCCAGTGTCACTTTGATTCTGTCTGCACATCATGGTTCACCAGCAGCTCCAAACGTAAAAATGAAGCTACAGACCAGCCAAAACAAGCTTGTAAGAATTGTACTTGTAATTGTTCTCCCTATTCACACTCATCTCGATGTCGAGCATTTTAGGCAGCTAGGCTGGCTATCTGTGGAGAAAAAAAAGAGTACTATTAATTCAACATGGTATAGTCCACAGCATTATCACAGACTCAGCCCCCAGGTACCTATCCAACTATTTTTCATTTGTTAATAATGTCCTCCAGCATAATATCAGAGGAAGAGACTCTAATATTCACTGTTTTAAAAACAAGTGTCTATCTGGTAAGAACACAATTATATGTAACAGCGTTGTTTAGTGGAACAAACTACCACAACAACTCAAAGCCATACCGGACATAACTAATTTTTAAAAGAATGTTCAAAGCTGGCTAATGTGTGAACAGTATAACCTTCTTTATCTGTATCTCTGTAATGTGTCTGTATCTCTGTAACGTGTCTGTATCTCTGTAACGTGTCTGTATCTCTGTAACGTGTCTGTATCTCTGTAACATGTCTGTATCTCTGTAACGTGTCTGTATCTCTGTAACGTGTCTGTATCTCTGTAACGTGTCTGTATCTCTGTAATGTGTCTGTATCTATCTGTAATGTGTCTGTATCTCTGTAATGTCTGTATCTCTGTAACATGTCTGTATCTCTGTAATGTGTCTGTATCTCTGTAACATGTCTGTATCTCTGTAACATGTCTGTATCTCTGTAACATGTCTGTATCTCTGTAACATGTCTGTATCTCTGTAACATGTCTGTATCTCTGTAATGTGTCTGTATCTCTGTAATGTGTCTGTATCTCTGTAACATGTCTGTATCTCTGTAACATGTCTGTATCTCTGTAACATGTCTGTATCTCTGTAATGTGTCTGTATCTCTGTAACATGTCTGTATCTCTGTAATGTGTCTGTATCTCTGTAACATGTCTGTATCTCTGTAACGTGTCTGTATCTCTGTAATGTGTCTGTATCTATCTGTAATGTGTCTGTATCTCTGTAATGTGTCTGTATCTCTGTAACATGTCTGTATCTCTGTAACATGTCTGTATCTCTGTAACATGTCTGTATCTATCTGTAATGTGTCTGTATCTCTGTAACATGTCTGTATCTCTGTAACATGTCTGTATCTCTGTAACATGTCTGTATCTATCTGTAATGTGTCTGTATCTCTGTAATGTGTCTGTATCTCTGTAACGTGTCTGTATCTCTGTAATGTGTCTGTATCTCTGTAACATGTCTGTATCTCTGTAACGTGTCTGTATCTCTGTAATGTGTCTGTATCTCTGTAACGTGTCTGTATCTCTGTAACGTGTCTGTATCTCTGTAACGTGTCTGTATCTCTGTAACGTGTCTGTATCTCTGTAACGTGTCTGTATCTCTGTAATGTGTCTGTATCTCTGTAACGTGTCTGTATCTCTGTAACGTGTCTGTATCTCTGTAATGTGTCTGTATCTCTGTAATGTGTCTGTATCTCTGTAATGTGTCTGTATCTCTGTAATGTGTCTGTATCTCTGTAACATGTCTGTATCTCTGTAACGTGTCTGTATCTCTGTAACGTGTCTGTATCTCTGTAACGTGTCTGTATCTCTGTAACGTGTCTGTATCTCTGTAACGTGTCTGTATCTCTGTAATGTGTCTGTATCTCTGTAATGTATCTCTATCTCTGTAACATGTCTGTATCTCTGTAACATGTCTGTATCTCTGTAACGTGTCTGTATCTCTGTAACGTGTCTGTATCTCTGCAATGTGTCTGTATCTCTGCAATGTGTCTGTATCTCTGTAACGTGTCTGTATCACTGCAATGTGGCTGTATCTCTAACGTGTCTGTATCTATGTAACGTGTCTGTATCTATGTAACGTGTCTGTATCACTGTAACGTGTCTGTATCTCTGCAATGTGTCTGTATCACTGTAATGTGTCTGTATCACTGTAATGTGTCTGTATCTCTGTAACGTGTCTGTATCTCTGTAACGTGTCTGTATCTCTGTAATGTGTCTGTATCTCTGTAATGTGTCTGTATCTCTGTAATGTGTCTGTATCTATCTGTGTCTGTATCATCTGTAATGTCTGTATCTATCTGTAATGTGTCTGTATCTATCTGTAATGTGTCTGTATCTATCTGTAATGTGTCTGTATCTCTGTAATGTGTCTGTATCTCTGTAATGTGTCTGTATCTATCTGTAATGTGTCTGTATCTATCTGTATCTATCTGTAATGTGTCTCTGTATCTATCTGTAATGTGTCTGTATCTATCTGTAATGTGTCTGTATCTATCTGTAATGTGTCTGTATCTCTGTAATGTGTCTGTATCTATCTGTAATGTGTCTGTATCTATCTGTAATGTGTCTGTATCTATGTAATGTGTCTGTATCTATCTGTAATGTGTCTGTATCTATCTGTAATGTGTCTGTATCTATCTGTAATGTGTCTGTATCTCTGTAATGTGTCTGTATCTCTGTAATGTGTCTGTATCTCTGTAATGTGTCTGTATCTATCTGTAATGTGTCTGTATCTATCTGTAATGTGTCTGTATCTATCTGTAATGTGTCTGTATCTATGTAATGTGTCTGTATCTATCTGTAATGTGTCTGTATCTATCTGTAATGTGTCTGTATCTATCTGTAATGTGTCTGTATCTATCTGTAATGTGTCTGTATCTATGTAATGTGTCTGTATCTATCTGTAATGTGTCTGTATCTATGTAATGTGTCTGTATCTATGTAATGTGTCTGTATCTATCTGTAATGTGTCTGTATCTATCTGTAATGTGTCTGTATCTATCTGTAATGTGTCTGTATCTCTGTAATGTGTCTGTATCTATCTGTAATGTGTCTGTATCTCTGTAATGTGTCTGTATCTATCTGTAATGTGTCTGTATCCATGTAATGTGTCTGTATCTATCTGTAATGTGTCTGTATCTATGTAATGTGTCTGTATCTATCTGTAATGTGTCTGTATCTATCTGTATCTCTGTAATGTGTCTGTATCTATCTGTAATGTGTCTGTATCTATCTGTAATGTGTCTGTATCTATGTGATGTGTCTGTATCTATCTGTAATGTGTCTGTATCTCTGTAATGTGTCTGTATCTCTGTAATGTCTGTATCTCTGTAATGTGTCTGTATCTCTGTAATGTGTCTGTATCTCTGTAATGTGTCTGTATCTATCTAATGTGTCTGTATCTATCTGATGTCTGTATCTATCTGTAATGTGTCTGTATCTATCTGTAATGTGTCAGATCATCTGTAACAGTCTGTATCTATCTGTAAGTGTACAGATTACAGAGAGATACAGACACATTACAGATAGATACAGACACATTACAGATAGATACAGACACATTACAGAGATACAGACACATTACAGAGATACAGACACATTGCAGAGATACAGACACATTACAGAGATACAGACACATTACAGAGATACAGACACATTACAGAGATAGACACATTACAGAGATAGACACATTACAAAGATAGACACATTACAGAGATACAGACATGTTACATACAAAAAGTTTAATGACATTCGGAGATTGTCAAGACAAGTCTTCGATACCTGGTAAGCCTACAAGGTGAGATTGTGAAGACAAGTCTTCCATACCTTGATCTTTTGTAATGGCCAGGTATTATCTGATTAATGTGGTATCAGGTAAGACCCAAGTGCAGACTGTGTTGAAGTAACAATGTTAATAGCAACAACAGGTCAAGGCAGGCAAACAACAGGTCAAGGCAGGCAGGGGTCGATAATCCAGAGTAGTGGCAAAGGTACAGGATTGCAGGCAGAGGCCGAGTGGTCAGGTAGGCAGAGTCAGGACAGGCAAAGGTCAAAACCAGGAGGCCAAAACGAGATTCTTGTGCAAACCAAGAGCTGCGAAACCACTGGTTGACTATAACAAACAACACAAACTGGCACAAACAGACAAAAAGAAACCACAGGTTTAAATACCCAGGGGGAAAGTGGGGAAGATGGGTGACACCTGGAAGGGGGTGGAGACAAGCACAAGGACAGGTGAAACAATCAGGGTGTGTCAATGTGGTATTTAGTTTCCTGACCGAAGAACAAGCCAGTTGATCAGAATATATCAGAAATTGTTGTCTGTCTTGACAGAAAAAGACTTTGAAGTGAGATTTTGCAGTAAAAAAAACATAGATACGGTGTTGCCTTTGTAGGGCATTACTGTTATTGTTATTTGTGATTGTAAACATTAGGGGAGGGTCATGTGAAAATATGACCCTCCCCCCACAGTAAATGTCGAACTGTCCCTAATAAGCCATACATAACACATTGGATAAAAATTTGATACCTATGATCAGTGCTTGACTTAGGTGCCAGTACTCATTTTGGCCGCTGGTTCTGTTTGAATTTAGGTGCAGGAACTCCATAATAAATACATTTTAGCCAAGTCAAGCACTGACTATGATATGACTGATATGTAGTTTCTCTTAAAGTAAATTGTTTTAACCCAAACATTTGCCAGTATCTTTTACACCACTGGGTGACGCTCCAATCTTCCAAATTCCAACAGACAGTTACCCTCCCACCAGGCGATTAATTGTAGTGACGTCAGCTCAAGTGAAAGAAGGAAGCAAAGCGCTCAGTGTGGAGCTGTCAGTAAAAGTAGTTGTAGCGACAGCAAGGGAAAGCCCATAGATAGAACAGTGTGTCCAGTTACAGTCTGACCGCCTCTCCTGCTCAGTGGCAAAAGACAGTACGCGTGGAAATACATTGGATTGAATAGGCATATACATTGGATAGAGAGGAATAACGTTGCTTTTTGACTATGGCTGATGTCACGCAATTCAACGAGGGGACCGGGGACTTCGCGAAAGGGTTCGCTCGTAAAGGAGCTTTGAGGCAGAAGAATGTCCATGAAGTGAAGGACCACAAATTCACTGCAAGGTTCTTCAAGCAGCCGACTTTTTGTAGTCACTGCACCGACTTTATCTGGTAAGCGCTTTTCCTCTCCAGATGGCTTCTGCCTGTTGAACATTTTGGAGAACTCCGCTGTCTTCTCAACCAGCTATTCTCTTGTCACTTTCCCTACATAGCTAACTGTGCTGCACCGTTACTTATTTCCTTACTGGAATGTTTGGTCTTCCACGGCAAAGCTGGACATCTTAAAACCAACATTTGACTATAATGTGCCTCGAAATGCAAGCCCAAAGAAAATGAATCCCTTCTGCCTACAGTGGGCTAGATAAACTATACATTAACTGACAGCGCGCCTACTTTAATGTTTGTTACAAATTGTAAAAGTTGTATTTATCCTAGTCCTCGTGTTTTTGATAAATATTGAAATAATAACTTCTTGCCAACGAAATGTAGGCTCTAAAACCGAAACAAGTAACAAGTGGTAACTATTCGGTATGTTGGGTGGTTGAAGACGCACCCATGTTGACCAACCTTCCTCTTCAAGGGGTTGTGTTTCCTTGACCATGTATTGATCGCTACAGAGAGAGATGTCATCTTGAGTGAGTGAACATAATTTTACAGTTACGACCTATGGCCTCTAAAATACTCCTAAGTAATGATTCTTGGGAAACATCTTAACAGTTTAGGCTACTTGTTTTTCTCTTCTGACTGCAGCCTATCCTACAGTACCTTTACTCGAGGTTTGCTTTGCAAAATATAGCCAACTGAAAAAATAACAATATTAAAGGGCAGTCGACACCCCTCATGCTTCTCATCCCCCATGTCCCCTCTTGCAAGATATGAAAGGTGCTCCCCCTTTCCTATTCATCCACACAGCATTTCAATGAGCTAGTATTCTAGATGTCTTGCCTCAATTTTGAGCTTAATATTCAACATTTCCCACTGAATATGCCCTTAATTGAGACAGACTTACAAGTCTTGGAGACTACTGCTGTCTCTGCTTCATATGGTAAACGTGTTTGTTTGTGTTTCTGTCAGTTTAATGCTATTTGTTATTTCATTCCTCACTTTCATCTGTTTTCACAGGGGATTTGGAAAGCAAGGATTCCAGTGCCAAGGTAAAAATGAAATTGATTGACGTCCATTCACTCAGCTCCATTCCTCCATGCAGTGTAATACTCATTTGTGTGTTTTTGTACTGCATTAATTCAAGAGGACCAGTCCATTTGACTTGCATTGACTAAAGAATGTTGCAATTCGTATTGGAGTTACTTACCTTTCAAAGAGTTTGAGAGATACAGGTAGGCAATGTTCCCGTTCCCTCTAAGCTGCAAGGAACAGGCAGCTGCCATCAGAGAGCACAGTCTTTTTTTCTCTTAAAGGGGCAGTGTTGTAATTTGAGATGGTCTTGAATAAGCTAAGTAGCCAATAGGCAGAGCGTAGCATAATTTGTCTGATTCCCTGTAATAATGGTTAGTGTTCACAGTAAACATGCGGCGGAAGTTCCACAGAATTTTCACAACTTTCAAATTTGCACCTGCATTGACTATAGAATGTTGACATTTTTATTGGAGTTACTTACCTTTCAAAGAGTTTGAGAGATACCAGTAGGCCTACATTTGTCTGTGCTGTTGGAGTATGATGTCTTCCTTACACACACACACACACTGGAATATGAAGTCGTAAATAACAGAAAATAATGGTTAAAGTATCTGTGACAGCACTCAGAAGGTCTAATCACTCAAAGAAATGGCATGGATTGATGTTGACTGTTTCCTGTTTCCTTCCCTTTCCCAATCTCATTACCATTTCAGGTCGTTTGAAGCAGTTCTTTTAAAAAAAAAAGAAGAAGAAGAAATAGTTATTTATACATTTTTAAAAAGCCAATGACTCGCAACGTAGAGACTTTGAATTGTCATTACTCTCCGGGCATTTTTGTTTGAGTCTCAGGAGTTTCTTCAAATGCACTTTGAGACTTAAATCATCTTAATTGGATTTATGCAGCTAATGCTAAGGGATAGCTTGATGTTTAGTGGTTGTCTGTGTGAAGAATTGATGGTCTACGATAAAAGAAAATATGGTTATTTATGATATCAAAGTGAGAACATTTACGATGCACTCCTCAGCTCTTGGAAAGACAGATCTAGATGTTTTGGGGACTACTTGCTAAACATTAAATGGAGAAATGAATCCTCATGCATTATTCTCAGCTGACTAACTGGACTGACATGAAATCAAATCACACATGGCAATCTCATGGATGCCAGAGTTCAAATAGGCCTTGTAAAGGAAATGGAAATATGAGATTTTCTCTACAAAACCAAAGCCCCATGGGCCCCTGTCAAAAGTAGTGCACTACATAGGGAATAGGGTGCCCTTTGGGACTTAGAATAGTGTACTGTAGCCTGGCAGCGGAATCTGCTTGTGCTTTAACCAGGCTAGGTCAGAGGGGTTAATGGCATTCGCCTGTAGTTTGCCAAGTCTCCTTAGTCAGACTGGGTCTGTGTCTCTTCCATGTGCCATCAATAATCTCAAAATTCTTGTTTACCGATTCCCATCAGGGCATTACTAAACTTGAAGAATGTAGGCTGTGCTCGTGCTGAGAAAAGACAAACTTTTGTCTCAAGAAAATGTTTTATCGAGGTACCAGTTACCAGGATTTATCAAAGGTTTCTAAGCTGTATATAGGCTATATATATACTGTACATACACTGAGTGTACAAAACATTAGGAACACCTTACTAATATTGAGGATAACCCCCCTTTGCCCTCAGAACAGCCTCAATTCATCGTGGCATGGACCCTTCAAGGTGTCAAGTATTGCAAGGAGATGCTGGCCCATGTTGACTCCAATGCTTCCCACAGTTGTGTCAAGTTAGCTGGATGTCCTTTGGGTGGTGGACCATTCTTGATACACATGGGAAATTGTTGAGTGTGAACCCCAGCATCATTGCAGTTCTTGACACACGCAAACCCGTGCGCCGTGCACCTACTACCATACTCTGTTCAAAGGCACTTAAATCTGTTGTCTTGCTCATTCACCCTCTGAATGGCGCACATACACAATCCATGTCTCAATTGTCTCAATGCTTAAAAATCCTCTTTACCTGTCTCCTCCCCTTAATCTACACTGATTGAAGTAGATTTTGTTGGAAACATACTTTTTCCTATTCTTTGAAAGCATCGCCTGCATGGCTGCACTTCCAATGAACTGGCGTAATACCTGAGGAAAAACCCACTCTCGTCCTTTCTCTAGAAGATTAAGAATGTGAGCAAAGTGGGAAGTTTTCCTAAGGAGCAAACACTTCATTAGCAATAGCGGTTGAATGCCAGTTAAGTATGTTGATTTGCGCTTAAGTGGTGTCCCCCTCGGATATATGCCATCCTCTGTTGAACATGAATGGTAGTGTAATGTGGAAAGTGGTGATCTTGCCAGCCAGCGTTGAGAGTCCCTGCCTCATGGTAAGTGCTGCTGCTTCAGCCAGCCAGGATGATGTTAACCTGCGATCACTGAGCCGTTGGTTGAATGTGATCCGTTCTGAAAGGATGTCTTCTGAGAGCTGCTGTTAAATGGCAGGAAAATACATCCATTTGCTGGAGTACGAGGATAAACACGCGCCAGAGAAGGCTTTTTGATCTCTTGGGGGTTCAGAAGCCCCTTGTCTGGAATATGACTTATTTTATTGTTGTGGAGTGAGAGAGAGCGAAAGTGTGTGTGTGTGTGTGTGCTCAGGTTCTGCATGCATGTGTGTATCGTAAGTTATGTGTTGTACATAGACAAATACATAGATAATGCATCTGTGTGTATGGAGCCTGTCTTCCAGGTCTTAGGAACTGTGATCGATAAAGACACTCCTCCATTTGTATGTGTGTCTTGGAGGTGCGATGCACTTTGCTCAGAGTGTTTGCCGGTGCCCGAATATTTGATGGTAAAGCCTGCTCGTTATCGAGTCAGGGCTAGGTACTGCGGTGACATGTTTTTAGCTGTATGCCAAAGCACCATTGGTGAAGCCCCTTTTGTCTCTGTCTTGTTCTGTCACCATCGCAGCATCGCTCGTGACTGTTATAGTCTCTATTGGTCATGTAGAAATCACAGTGCACTATTAAAGACCTACACCAAACCCCTGCATTCAGAGCATACTATAGATATGCATTAGAGATCTCAGCAACACTGTGTCGGTGCTAGCTGCTCTTCTCCCCTAGTAGGCTGTAGGGACTGATCTGTGTATCCATTCCATATACTTACTCAGAGAGCTGGTAGCAGTGGTTTTTACAGCCACTCTGGAAAACACAGCATTCCCCCCTGTTATAAATCTGTTCCTCAGTCTACTGCTAAATAAATAATAGCCACCGTATCAAGATGAAGGCGAGGAGGTAACATCCCTGTTATTCAAAAGCTGAAGGTCCCACTTAAAAATACCTGTCATCTCATCAATTATTAAGGGACTCCTTGGAAATTGGGAGGCTTCTGTTGAGTACAGACATGATACACCTATCCTATTGGGCTTTCTGTGCCGGCATGAAATTTGAAGTTGCATTTGATTTTCTGGAATTTCAAACTGTCTGGAATTAATTAATTTGTTGGTGATCAAATGTGAACTCGACATACTTGTTTCCAACAATTGTATGCGAGACATTTAAAATGAGCTTGCGTCATATTCGTCTCCATTCTAAAACCATTAGCTACCAATCCCCCATGGATTATTTCATATCTAGTCTATTCAGACCAACTAAAGCAACATTGATGATTTAAGAGTTCAAGATCTCTCCCTATCGCTTCGTTATGGGAATCCCCAGACAGTACATAGAGCTTGTCAGAAGCCTTAGCCAACAGAGAAATCATATCCACTAGCTAACACTCAACAAGTAATTAAAGGTGAAGGGTGAACAAGCCCTCATGTTTACCCAAGTGCAAGTAGTCACCATGTGAGATGGCATTTGTGCCAATTGTTACCCTCAGACAATCCTGTTTCTGTGGAATCCAATTCCGCAAGTTAACCTGCAGGCGTTTGTATTCATATCCCAATTACTTAGGAATTGCTGTTGCCACATTGTCAACTTGTGCATGGCTCCACACCCAGCCTCTATAAACTGTACCATTAAAACATGATAGCAGTCTTTCATCCAAATGGTAAGAATGTGGGTATTACCACTAATATTGAATGGAGGAGTTAGCGTAAGCATTCCATTGATGGTTATTGGCCCAATTTAACATTTAAGCCCATCTAGCGACATCGTTTTTTTTTTAACCTTTATTTTACTAGGCAAGTCAGTTAAGAACAAATTCTTATTTTCAATGACTGCCTAGGAACAGTGGGTTAACTGCCTGTTCAAAGGCAGAACGACAGATTTTGTACCCTGTCAGCTTGGGGATTTGAACTTGCAACCTTTCAGTTACTAGTCCAATGCTCTAACCACTAGGCTACACTGCCGCCCCATCATATACTCTACCTAAATGTATATCAATTGATTCTAAAATATAAATGACCATGGAGAAGTCTGCTTTTAGATCTTACATAGTCGCCTGGCAGGCTTGTCCATACATTAGCATATATTGAAACCATGATAAACCAACCACAACCATTGGCTTCAAAACAACCTACCTCAGACCTTCTCTTCCATTATGGTTGGAGTATGGATGGAGAAATGGAGCCCGGGGAATAGTGTCTTCATGGAAGGCCATTGATGGTTTGAAGGGTTGAATGGGTCTTTGAAAGGTGGTAGTGGATTTTTGCTCGATGCTTTCCAATGGTCTGTGGTGCTGGTGAGAGTGGAGGAATAATAGGTTTCTTCATGTGAGAGGAGCAGAGACCTATCTCCCAAGGGAGGGGTAGGAGCAGAGCAATGCTTATATGACTATGGACATGTAGTGTACATGAATGAGAGATGTGGATGGGCAGTGTAATAGTAATGGTGCCACAAAATGGAGTCTTTTTCTCTCTTGTTTGAACTTTAAACAGTCAAATTGAGTTAGATCAGTCCAATATAATACCTGAACAAATTTAGACAAATATTTACATATAACAAAGGTTTCTAAGTCCTGTTCTCTCTATTCAAAAATGACTTAATACAACCAATAACCAGTGCATCACAGACAAACCAAGCCTGTGTGTCTCTGTTCACTTTCATTGTGTTTGCAGACCTGTTTAACCATGTTCAAACCAAACATTGACCCAGAGGAGACGTGATAACACACTCACTCCCCTTCCCTGGAACCTCCCTCCTGTCCCATTGACGAACAGTGGCCTCTCAACCTGCTCTCATCTCATGCTCCGGGCTTGTTTAGACAGTGCTAAGGGAATCCTTGTGCACATCCTGTGTTGACAGAGGACGGAAAGGTCAACTCTACCCTGTGTCCTTACTTTTAGAGTTCGACAGATTTTATGATTTTTTTCACCGCCGATACCGATTTATTGGAGGACCAAAAAAGCCAAGACCAATTTGTATGTATGTATGTATGTATGTATGTATGTATGTATGTATGTATGTATGTATGTATGTATGTATGTATGTATGTATGTATGTATGTATGTATGTATGTATGTATGTATGTATGTATGTATGTATGTATGTATGTAATCATGACAATTACAACAATACTGAATGAACAATGAACACTTTTATTTTAATTTAATATAATACATGAATAAAATCAATTTAGTCTCATAAATAATGAAACATGTTCAATTTGGTTTAAATAATGCAAAAACACAGTGTTAGAGAAGAAAGTAAAAGTGCAGTATGCGCCATGTAAAAAGCTAACGTTTAAGTTCCTTGCTCAGAACATATGAAAGCTGGTGGTTCCTTTTAATATGAGACTTCAATATTCCCAGGTAAGAAGTTTTAGGTTGTAGTTATTATAGGAATTATGATGCGTAGACTATTTCTCTCTGTTTCATTTGTATTTCATATACCTTTGACTATTGGATGTTCTTATAGGCACTTTAGTATAGCCAGCCTAATCTCGTGAGTTGATAGGCTTGAGGTCATAAACAGCGCTGTGCTTCAAGCATTGCTAAGAGCTGCTGGCAAACGCAGTAAAGTGCTGTTTGAATTAATGATTACAAGCCTGCTGCTGCCACCGCTCAGTTAGACTGCTCTATCAAATATGAAATCATAGAATTAATTATAATAAACGCACAGAAATATGAGCCTTAGTTTCCGGATTTGACCATATTAAATTACCTATCATTTCGAAAACAAAACATTTATTCTTTCAGTGAAATACGGAACCGTTACCCATTTTATCGAATGGGTGGCAACCCTAAGGCTAAATATTGCTGTTACATTGCACAACCTTCAATGTTATGTCATTATTATGTACAATTCTGGCAAATGAATTATGGTCTTTGTTAGGAATAAATCATTTTCACACAGTTCGCAACGAGCCAGGCGGCCCAAACTGCTGCATATACCCAGTCTCTGCTTGCACTGAACGCAAGAGAAGTGACACAATTTCCCTAGTTAATATTGCCTGCTAACATGAATTTCTTTTAACTAAATATGCAGGTTTAAAAAAATATATACTTCTGTTTATTGAATTTAAGGAAGGCATTGATGTTTTTGGTCAGGTACATTTGTGCAACGATTGTGCTTTTTTCGCAAATGTGCTTTTGTTAAATCATCACCTGTCTGGGTGAAGTAGGCTGTGATTCGATGATAAATTAACAGGCACCGCTTTGATTATATGCAACGCAGGACAAGCTAGTTAACCTAGTAATATCATCAACCATGTGTAGTTAACTAGTGATTATGTGAAGATTGATTGATTTGTTTTTTATAAGTTTAATGCTAGCTAGCAACTTACCTTGGCTCCTTGCAGCCACAAGGTCCTTTTGATGCTGCACTCGCGTAACAAGTGGCCAGCCTGCCACGCAGTCTCCTTGTAGATTGCAATGTAATCGGCGTCCAAATTTACCTGTTTGTTATGAAAACTTGACATCGGCCCTCAATAATCGGCACTGCCGATTAATCGGTCAACCTCTACTTACTTTCCCCCGCAGTCCAACCAGGTGTGTTTTCTAGGTTCCGAGGACTCCCATCTGCCTTCCCCTGTTTTGGAGTTGGTTCTCAGCAGTACATTTTTAAGCTTGTCTCGCCTTATATTGCTGTACCGACTAGTTTCAGCAAGACAGATTAGGTCTAGTTCTGGATTCAAAACATTCTCAATGGAGATTCTCCACTGAAAGTGCTATTTAGTCCAGTACTAGGCCTAATCTGGGTCCGTTCCTTAGTATCCAAAAACCTTTTATAGTATAGGTAGGTAGGTAGTTTGTTATGGGGGACTACAGCACTCTTCATTTGACTAGTTGGTCCTGTTGTATCTAGCACTCTCTCTCTATGCTTAATTCAGCCTGTACCTGTATTCTGACTGTACTTCTGCAAGGTACAGTTATTTATTTATTTTTTGTAACTGACACTTTGTTAATATATATATATAGTTTAGAAATGTTTTGACCAAGACGAGTGACTGCCAGACTGTGTGCTGCTATGCTCTGACTCACTGCATAATCATTGGCGTCACACAAGTGCTACATTTTCTGCTACATTTTTATGGCACCATCAACCCTCAATGGGTTACGGTTGCATTATTTCTCCATGGTGCTGTCTTCACTGCAAATGATCTGCAGTATTCCATATACTCTTTCCCCGCCATATTTCCCCTGGGTTTACAAGGCCTTATATACTGTGTAATGAATACCATCTCTTCTTTGGGGATGTGTGATGGCTTTATCACAAAATGCACCTGAAATCCCCTTTTAATGGACAGTGTTGGTACCAGTCAGTGAGGCAAGGTTAGACAGAGAATTTGCCATAAACAGACCCACTGTTGACACCAGTCGACAGGCAGAGGCCAACTGTGTCAACCAACCAGGGTTATGTGACTTGTGCTTCCAGCGCATCTCCTCGGAGGCTGTGGATTGGGGCTTTAATAATAGGGCTCTCCTCCCCTGGTGCTGAGTGCCAGAGAGCTTGGCCGCTACAGTGCACTCTGCCTTGGGTAGAGCAGATGTAGCCACCACTTCTTCCCCTCTCTCTCACTCCACATTCTCTCCATTCCACAGCATCCTAAGGGAAATTATCAATAAAGCCCTCGGGTTAGCGCCAGGCTCGTTCATATTACTCTGAAAGCTAAGGTCATGACCTTGAATTATACCCAAGCTGATGATTCAGATTTTAGCTGCTGCTCATCACAATAGTGAAAGAGAATACAGAAAGGGCTTTCTAGTAGAGCTTCTGTGTGTCTGTCTATGGGGTTAGTCCTCCAATCCATTCTGATGGCAGGGGGAACCGGGCAGATTAAAGGGACTCTGGTCCTGGGAGTAAATCACTTAACCCCCTGAACCTTCCATTGGTACAGCCTCTGGATTCTCCATCCACCGTAGGCCACATAGAACCTAGGCAATCCCTCCTTTCCAGCCCATGTATGCACACAGATGCAACAGCACCTCTGGCCCCTAGGGCTGAGCAGCAGGAACAGAGCGAACCTCCATTACATCCGTCATTCCTGAGAGCTACTACAGTACCACCGCTAGATATCTAGGCCTATATCAAAACCCTCAACCACGACTTACTTTAGTGCCAGGTACTAAAATGCTGTATATGGACTGTATCTAATCGTCAACTCACCACAACTCACTTTAGTGCTGGGCATTATTAAAATGCTGTAGACCTATATGGGCATTCTAATAACATAATACCTCGGTTTGAAAGCAAGGCAGCAACGTCATCATTTATTTTGTACATACTAAAGTCAAATAGGCTATAAGCATACTCGAATGGGCTCAGAGCCAGGCTACAGGATCCATGTGTCATGGATTGTCTCTACTTTGTAAACGACTTGCCATCGCCACTGGTTAATCCAGGCCATTTCCAGGGCTGTGTGGTTGGATTATGACTTTAGATCCAACAAAGCTGCTGTGTCTGTCTTTGTGGCCATGCAGACATGGGGAAAGCCTGCTTGGCAGAGATCCCTTCAAAATAGCCCAAATATGTCAGTACTACCACTGTGTGCCTTTTAGGCTAAACCAGACAGGCAGCACCATGCTGTGATGGGAGATCCCCAGAGAGTTGGAGCGATACCCAGCTACACACTGAGCAGAAATGACTTTACAAGACAAACGGCCATTTTGGATTTCCCTTAAAACCTCTGTTTTCGACAATGTAGCTGTACCGCATCGAAATGAAACCCATCCGTTCATATTGAATGATTTATTCACTAGGGGAAATGCTTTTTGATATTTGAACAGGGTATGTTAGTATTCGAGAGGCAGGGAATTGTAGCCGTTTTACATGCCAAACATGGCCAGATGTGTTGATGGAGAGACTATTTCAGAGGGATATGCTTTCAGGACTGACCGCTTAATTATCTGCCTCTGTGCCAGAGGACGACCGATTAATCGGCATGGTCGATTTAAAGTTTTCATAACAATCGGTGATTGGCCTTTTTGGACGCTGATTACATTGCAATCCACGGGGAGACTGCGTGGCAGGCTGACTACCTGTTAGGCGAGTGCAGCATCAAAAGGACCTTGTGGCTGCAAGGAGCCAAGGTAAGTTGCTAGCTAGCATTACACTTCTCTAATAAAAAACAATCAATCTTCACATAATCACTAGTTAACTACACATGGTTGTTGATATTACTAGGTTAACTAGTTTATCCTGCGTTGCATATAATCAATGCGGTGCCTACTGTACTTCAACTTCACCATATGGTTAATGATTTAACAAAAGTGTTGTTGTTTTTTAAACCTGCATATTTAGATAAAATAAATTCATGTTAGCAGGCAATTTTAACTAGGGAAATTTTGTCACTTCTCTTGCGTTCAGTGCAAGCAGAGTCAGGGTATATGCAACAGTTTGGGCCGCCTGGCTAGTTTGCGAACTGTGTAAAGACCATTTCTTCCCAAATAAGACTGTAATTAATTTGCCAGAATTATGACATAGCATTGAAGGTTGTGCAATGTAACAGCAATATTTAGACTTAGGGTTGCCACCCGTTCGATAAAATGCGGAACGGTTCCGTATTTCACTGAAAGAATAAACGTTTTGTTTTCAAAATTATAGTTTCCGGATTTGACCATATTAATGACCAAAGGCTCGTATTTCTGTGTGTTTTCATTAGAATTAAGTCTATGATTTGATATTTTATAGAGCAGTCTGACTGAACGGTGGTAGGCAGCAGCAGGCTCGTAATCATTCACTCAAACAGCAGCTCCTAGCAATGCTTGTAGCACAGCGCTGTTTATGACCTCAAGCCTATCAACTGCCAAGATTAGGCTGGCAATACTAAAGTGCCTATAACAACATCCAATAGTCAAAGGTATATGAAATACAAATGGTATAGAGAGAAATAGTCGATGCGTCATAATAACTACAACCTAAAACTTCTTAACTGGGAATATTGAAGTGTCATGTTTAAAGGAACCACCAGCTTTCATATGTTCTGAGCAAGGAACTTAAACGTTAGCTTTTTACATGGCGCAGATTGCACTTTTACTTTCTTCTCCAACACTGTGCTTTTGCATTATTTAAACCAAATTGAACAGGTTTCATTATTTATGAGACTAAATTAATTTTATTCATGTATTATATTAAGTTGAAATAAGTGTTCATTGTTCATTCAGTATTGTTGTAATTGTCATTATTACAAATATATATATGCATGCATGCATACAGTTGATGTCAGAAGTTTACATACACTTAAGCCAAATACATTTAAACTCAGTTTTCACAATTCCTGACATTTAATCCTAGTAAAAATTCCCTGTCTTAGGTCAGTTAGGATTGCCATTTTATTTTTAAAAATGTGAAAAGTCAAAATAATAGTAGCGTGATTTATTTATTTCATCACATTCCCAGTGGGTCAGAAGTTTACATACACTCAATTAGTACTTGGTAGCATTGCCTTTAAATTGTTTAACTTGGGTCAAACGTTTTGGGTAGCTTCCCACAATAAGTTGGGTGAATTTTGGCTCATTCCTCCTGACAGATCTGATGTAACTGAGTCCGGTTTGTAGGCCTCCTTGCCCGCACATGCTTTTTCAGTTCTGCCCACACATTTTCTATAGGATGAGGTCGGGGCTTTGTGATGGCCACTCCAATACCTTGACTTTGTTGTCCTTAAGCCATTTTACCACAACTTTGGAAGTATTCATTGTCCATTTGGAATATCTATTTGTGACCAAGCTTTCACTTCCTGACTGATGTCTTGATGTTGCTTCAATATATCTGCATAATTTCCCTCCTCATGATGCCAGCTATTTTGCAAGCCTCCCCCTTTTTCCTCCAATATTGCGATGGTTATTATGGCCAAACAGTTCTATATTGTTTCATCACACCAGAGGACATTTCTCCAAAAAGTATGATCTTTGTCCCCATGTGCAGTTGCAAATCTTAGTCTGGCAGTTTTGGAGCAGTGGCTTCTTCCTTGCTGAGCGGTCTTTCAGGTTATGTCAATTATAGGACTCGTTTTACTGTGGATATAGATACTTTTGTACCTGTTTCCTCCAGCATCTTCACAAGGTCCTTTGCTGTTGTTCTGGGATTGATTTTCACTTTTTTTCAAAGTACGTTCATCTCTAGGAGACCAAACACGTCTCCTTCCTGAGTGGTATAATGGCTGCGTGGTCCCATGGTGTTTATACTTGCGTACTATTGGTTGTACAGATGAACGTAGTACCTTCAGGCATTTGGAAATTGCTCCCAAGGATGAATCAGACCTGTGGAGGTCTACAATTTTTTTTCTGATGTTTTAGCTGATTTGTTTTGATTTTCCCATGATGTCAAGCAAAGAGGCACTGAGTTTGAAGGTAGGCCTTGAAATACATCCACAGGTACACCTCCAATTGACTCAAATGATGTCAATTAGCCTATCAGAAGCTTCTAAAGCCATGACATCATTTTCTGGAATATTCCAAGCTGTTTAAAGGCACAGTCAACTTAGTGTATGTAAACTTCTGACCCACTGGAATTGTGATACAGTGAATTATAAGTGAAATAATCTGTCTGTAAGCAATTGTTGGAAAAATGACTTGTGTCATGCACAAAGTAGATGACTAACTGACTTGCCAAAACTATAGTTTGTTAACAAGAAATGTGTGGAGTGGTTAAAAAACTAGTTTTAATGACTACAACCTAAGTGTATGTAAACTTCCGACTTCAACTGTGTGTGTGTGTGTGTCGATTTTAATCAGTATCAGCTTTTTTTTTGGTCCTCCAATAATTGGTATCGCCGTTGAAAAATCATAGTCGGTCGACCTCTACTCTGCACATTCATTCAAATCTTTTTCGCCAGAGAATTCCAGCATGGTTGGAATTGCATCCACTGACACCTGTATGGCGTGAGATAATAACCCCCTGTTGATACATGATTGATCCAAACCAGTTTCTCAGCATGATGCTTTGAAGTGACTAGGCTAGCAATCAAACCAAGAAGAGAGCCAGAGCTTTGATTGCAACCCTTGCCGGAAAAAGGCCAAATATTTGTTGTTGTTCAATCACCTTTCTCTTGGTTGTCAGCCTGAAAACAGTTGTTCTTGTTCACGTACTTTTCTTCTCAGAGAGCGAGTGATGGGAAAAAGGACGAGTAAGTGACAGAAAAGAGAGACTGGAGGAGAATACAGACAAGGCCCTCAGGACTGTCACCAGTGTCTACTCCACAGTATGCTTTGTACTCTCAATACTGCTACTCTAAGAATAATATTGACAATGTTACCGCTGGCATCATACACCAGATGACGTCATACATCAGATGAAAAGCTCCCTTTTGCTGGACTGTTTTTCCACTAGCAAAGTGCCGGAAGCTTTCCCACACTAATCCTTGGAGCCAGGTCCTTTGATCTTGTTGCCTTGTCCATTGAGAAGATGTATCTGGACAGTACAGCTCACATCCCAAAGGAAAGAGGCTGCTAGGTCTGGACTATGTTGGTGGAGGGGACTTTAGAGCTTCTGTCATACGGTTATGACTTGGCAGGCTGATCATAACAGAACCAGGTTGACAACACACAGCTAACGCCAGCGGGAGAGGAATCATAAGCATACAGGATGAATGGGAGTGTTGACTATGTCATGTGTCCTGATTTGCCATTACTGTTCCGTGTCACGTCATGTCTAAGAACAGACCTATTCACGATAATCCACAGGTTCTCGTGCTAAAATATAGCCAGATTAAGAATCTGTAATCAAATATTTATTGAATTGTACTTTTTAAAGTTGCAATGTATTTTGGGGGGTGACCTGACAAAATTCACATAGAAATGTGAGACATCTGTCATTCTCATTGAAAGCAAGTCTAAGAAGCAGTAGATATCTTCTATGTGTGCTATTTCTATGCTTCCCATTCTTAAGTTTAATTTTGACTTATTTTACTTTTAAGTTTTGTACACCAGCTTCAAGCAGCTGAAATACAATATATTGGGTTATGAATAATATATTCCACAGCGGTTTAGATGATACAATGATTCTCTACACTATACTTGCTCTTTTTGTCACACAAACTGAAATGGGCCAACTACTAGACTTTTAGCAACCAGGAAATGGTGTAGCGATTTCTGCGGAGTGCATCTTTAACTATTATATTAAGTTGTTTTGAACTGCGAGCTACCAAGATGCTTTCTGTCTTTTCAATGGCTATTTTGCTTGTCGCTCACCAGTATTGTGTTGTGCCAGACAAAGAGATGCATTGAACATTGAAGGTGTCATCCACTTTGACTCTTATGTTTACATGGTCTGTGCTTGTATTAAATTAATGTTGTTTGCGGAGCAAAATGACTCTAGGGTAAATAGAACAGACACACTCCACTTGTGGTAACTAGGGAGACGGACACTTCATTGTAACCTGCCAATGTCAACACCTCTTATCCTCTAGATGCATAGGCTTTCTATAGAAAGTACTAATGTGTGCTATAGCTACTGTATTTGCAACTGTCACTTGAACCATAATTCACATAATATGACCTTAGCTCTGACTTGGTCTGAATGTTGTGACATTTTGTAGATAAAACTGGCTTGCTTTAAAGATGCATTATGCAGAATCGCTCCTCCATTTCCTGGTTGCTAAAATTAAAATAGTTAGCCTAATTTTAGTCTGTGACAAAACAAGCAGTCATTGTGCAGACAATCATTGTACCATCTGCACCGCAGTGAAATATCTTTAACGTAATCAAAAATACTGTATTTTTAGCTGTTTAAAGCTGGTGTACAAAACCGAACGTAAAAGACACAACTAAACTTAAGAACATGAAGCATAGAAATAGATTACATGGAACAGATCTACTGCTTCTTAGTTTTGCTTTCAATGAGAATGACAGGTCTATAATACACATTTCTATGCGAATTTGGTTGGGTCGCCCAAAATGTTACATATTGTAGCTTTTAAGTAAATTATTGAAGTGTAGGTTAGGCGGCTTGGAGCATATCATGCTGCTATTCAGCTGCCTGCTCTAACAGCAGCTTTTACTGTAAATAAAGTGAATTGATTGTTTTTTTTATACTACGTGGACTTCATCAATGAAGAAGAATCCCTTTTGGGATTATGAGGGTTTAGCACTCTACTCATGATCAATACTAGGATTGCAAAATTTTTGCAACTTTCAATAAATTACGTGGTTTTCCTGAAATCCTGGTTGGAGGATTCTCGAAATCAGGAAGGAATAAGAAGGAAATCCGGGCTCCTCATAGCAGGATTTATGGAAAAATGGGGAATTTATTGAAAGTTCCAGGCATTTTGCAACCCTAATCAATGCCACGAGTAAATCTACTCAATCTGAGTCTCTATGAAAACATGAAGTGACACGCACAAAATGTCCCACTTCTGTGCGCAAGGCACTTGGCGGCAGCTGGATTTCCCTTACACCATTTACCGTTGACCCTCCGCCTACATGAACTGAGCAACAACTTCCATTTTCTAGAGCATTCTGGAGCTCCCATGCTATGTCAATGATCATTTATCCCTGTCATGCCCGGACCCAGTAGGTCTTAACCACGCTCTCTCAGGACTTAGCTTCTAACGACGCTCTTCTATAATGTTTTCTAGTGGATCTATACAAAGCGTCTCAGAGTAGGAGTGCTGATCTTGGATCAGTTTTGCCTTTTTAAATCATAACGATTTAAGAGGGGGGGACCTGATCCTAGGCCAGCACTCTTACTCTGCGAAGCTTTGTGAATACGGGCCCTTGTTAAAGCATAGCTTGTTTTAATAGGATTCTAGCCATCCACTTCATAAAGCTGTCATGGCGTGTAAAGGAGGAAATTGGAGAGGTAAAATCCCCCATGTTGGTGCAGAGATGTGATGGCTGGGGAACTTTAACACTAGAACAGCTGGGCCTCGAGGGGACCTGCCTTCAAGCTAATTGAGCAGCCGTTCTGACTGCAACATTCTAACAGAGTAATCAATACATTTCATTATTAGAGTACAACATGTTATTTTAAATAACACTATCATTTTCATTAGTTTGTTACTGTAGGCTATATGTCAAAACAAAAACCACCAAAATTCAAGTGTTCATTAAATTTTGTTTGTGGAGTGCCTTTTTGTTACAACAGAAACCATATGTGTTGGAACATGGTAACGACTTCTTTTAATACTGAGGATGAAAACATCCGTAGCCTAAACATCATTTATAAGTGGCCTTGATAAATAGTGAAAATCATCACAAAGCAAAAATGTCATTATAATGAATAGAAGTGTCTATGACGGTAGTCCATTTTTTTTGTCAGCTTATGCTTACATCGTGTGCATCTGTAGTGCGTAATAGTGTCTGGTTTAGTCTTTTATTGTGTCCCTGTCGTCTTGTCATTTTTCAGCACCGTTGTGCAGTACAGCGGCTGTGCAAGTGCTTTATTTTGTGCAGAGGGAGGGAGCTCCCGACTCCCTTTGTTCATGATGCCGGCCAATGTGAAGAGAATACATTTACCAAAGTATGGTTCCACAAGCCGCCTCCCCATATTCTCTGGCATTCGCTCACCTGCTGCCCGACGTGGATATTTTCCCAGATGTTGAACGCCATTCAGCAGTTACAATTACACTGATTAGACTGTTTGGATTCCGTGGACTGATAGGGTGCGTACCATTTTGAGATTATAATTAGAACAGATTGAACCAGTTAAGCTCAATATTGCTTGGTATAAGGCTAGGTATACTCTGCTTTTTTTCTTTCATATGGTGCGTTTGAGTACGCTCAGATGTGTGGTCCTTTTTTACCTTTTGAGAGGGGGAATCCATATTGAGCCAGGTTACCCTTGAACACAGATTTAAATTGAACTCAGGCCTGTAGTTATATGTCATTTAATTGGTCAAATATGTCGGCCTAAATAACTGATCATTCACAGTCTTCCACATTATAATCAGAAGGTAAGACGTTAGACATGGTCTCAGTTGTAAATGTCCTGTTTCACCAGAGGCCTCAAATCATCGGTATCAGTCAATCGTAGCACTGCGTGTGCCTCACTGTTGTCACTTCCGCTGACCTTTTCAGTAATGGTCCTCTATTGAGCTGATCCAGGAACTGCTCTCATCTCGGGTTCATGTATCTGGAGTGGTATGTAGTGTTCTCAAGTGGTCCTAAGAACCTTTTGGGAGTGGAACAATGGCATAGTTGACGATGGTGTAGCTGTGTTAGGCTAAGCTTCTGGGAGAGGGTAAAAAGGAGAAATACTTAGTTTGTGAAATATCGGAAAGCACTCTGGGCGCTTTTGTTGCAAGGAGAGAACATTTTAAGTGAAACTGAAAGAAGGTGAAAAGGGGTTTTTATGAGCTCATGTTGGCCAAGATACCTTATTTTATGTAATTCCCCTTAATTGCCCCTGATTTTTTATCTCAAATGAAGACTGTATGCTGCATCAAGTAGAGACCAGTTGAGGATTAATATTGAAATCCTCTCTATTGATGGGTTCACTCGCTTCACCTTTTCCATATTTTCCTAAAACTGAAATGTTACTTTTTAAGCCTGTGTGTCCAAATGTACGACAGCACATTGTTCATTAAATCCACAAACTTATTACTCTAGCTCCATTTGACAGATTTAGATGTACGGCTTGTTCGGAGATGAAAGAATTGCACATCTGGCTGGAATGTATAGAGGATTTAGCTCCATACAGAAGTACATCTGAGCATGGTGTACCTTTTTTTTTAAAGACAGAGGTTAGCTGTAACCACTGTAGGGACCAAAGAGGATCACTATGACTACTGTATTAGGAGCTAAAGAGGGCAGCTATGACTGCTGTATTAAGAGCTAAAGAGGGCCGCTATCACCGCTGTATTAGGAGCTAAAGAGGGCCGCTATCACCGCTGTATTAGGAGCTAAAGAGGGCCGCTATCACCGCTGTATTAGGAGCTAAAGAGGGCCGCTATCACCGCTGTATTAGGAGCTAAAGAGGGCAGCTATCACCTCTGTATTAGGAGCTAAAGAGGGGCAGCTATTAGCAGCTATGACCGCTGAATTAGCAGCTAAAGAGGGCAGACCTGCTGTATTTAAAGAGGGCAAGCTGTATTAGGAGCTAAAGAGGGCAGCTATGACCGCTGTATTAGAGCTAAAGAGGGCCGCTATCACCGCTGTATTAGGAGCTAAAGAGGGCCGCTATCAGCTGTATTAGCTAAAGAGGGCAGACCGCTGTATTAGGAGCTAGGGCAGCTATGACCGCTGTATTAGCAGCTATGACCGCTGAATTAGGAGCTAAAGAGGGCAGCTATGACTGCTGTATTAGGAGCTAAAGA
Organism: Oncorhynchus tshawytscha; assembly: GCF_018296145.1. Taxonomy (NCBI): domain Eukaryota; kingdom Metazoa; phylum Chordata; class Actinopteri; order Salmoniformes; family Salmonidae; genus Oncorhynchus; species Oncorhynchus tshawytscha. Next base: position 62,877,700 of record NC_056430.1, on the reverse strand, counting down.
GGGCAGCTATGACCGCTGTATTAGCAGCTAAAGAGGGCAGCTATGACCGCTGTATTAGCAGCTAAAGAGGGCAGCTGTAACAGCAACTGGACTAGGTTGCTTGCTTCCTCAGCTTTTTACCACACAACCTACCTAGTTATGAACTGTAATTTAGCTTATTTACTGGCAGTGCGATCCCAATATGGGGAAATGGCATCAGGAATTAAATTCATTTAAATGAAAATGGGGCATATGGAGATGTGGAAATAACCTACAAGGGCATGTATTAGCAATCTGTTTGTGATGGTAATGCAACGTTGTGTTGACTAATATTCAGCGAACAAGCAGAGAAGATTGAAACCAATTATGCTTCCCCCGCTTCCAGAAGTCACAGCGATGCCATTTCCATGTTATCTGAAACTTTGGCCTGTGAGCCTAAACAACAACAAGCTGCCAGCCAATTAAGTTAACATGTTTAACCTGAAAAGTACATATTAGTCAGAGCCTCGCTCTACCACAGGCTGTAACGTAAACTTGTACAATTGCCCTTATTTTAGCGCCCAAAAACGTAATACTTCCAGATCAACTGTAATGTCAATACCATTGTAAAGCACAATTTCTCCCCTTTCCAACTAAATCAATTACATGACATCCACGCTGCCCATTTCTGCATGATTCAAGAAGGGTCTTTTTAAAAATGGCGGGTGGGGAAGTGAAACTAATGCGTGATAGTGAGAAGGAGAGATGTTGTGTGGGAAAATTGCTTTTTTCACTCGATCTGTCCAACTTATCACCTTATCGCCTCTAAAATGTAAATAAAACACTATAAAGAGTTTATATAATGTATCATTACATACCTATTTGAAGGTTTGTGTCGAATTTGAATCAATTTTTTTAGGGTGGTGCTAAAGTGATCTTAGAAGTAAACAGCTGCTTTGAGAATGATGATCGCATGCAATGATGATGACAAAAAATGAAGAGGTATCCCCCTTACCCCCGTCACTGTCCATTTCTTGTTTTTAAACGATGAGAGAAGTGCTACACCTGGTGGAGAGAGATTGTAAGACAGAAATAGTTGCTTTATGCGTGCTGTACGTTACGACATGACACGTCACGATGTAACGGAGGGTTAGTACTATAGAGCCATTACCATGTCGATCAACGCTTGAATAGAAACCTAGTTCACACCCCCGATTTTGAAGTCAACACAGTCGCTACAGTCCCATTAGTTTTCTTTGTAGCCTCGTTTGAATGTCGCGGTTAAGCACATTTTTCGGAATGGGGTGAGTTTACGTTAGCTGACATTGAAGCTGAGGTGGAGTGAAGGTGCTATCTGGTTGACTATAGCATAGTGTAGCCTACAGTATCATAGCGTTGCCTACAGTAGCATTAGCTAGCATAGCGTACAGTAGCATAGCCTTGACTTGCCTTTCCTAGCTTAGCACTGCACTGGAGCCTGCTCTGTGACATTCCCAAGTATTAGCGGTGGCAAAAACCAGGCGCGAATCTGAGCTGCTTCCCCAAGCTCCATTAATTACCAGCTAGCGCTCTGCTCTGTGTGACAGGGAGGGGCTTTGGGGAGGAACGTTGTTGTGTCTGTTTGGGCTGATGTCTGTTTAATGTCAAACTCTTAATTTACATCTGTTAGCAAACTCTAGTCTAGTTCACTTTTCTCTCTTTTTGTATTGTTCTCTCTGTTTCACCTATACCTTTAACTTTTTTTAATAATATAACATGAGCTTTTACACTTCTTCAATCATAACGGCCTAACAAATGTTTCCTGCCATACATTTGTTGAACTAATGCTCCTATGCCGTTCTCAAAACACTGTTTAAGGGGTAAACCTCTTGAATCGACTGTGGTTGGCTTCCCCTTTTGATTTATTTTACCGTCTCAGATCTAGCCCCACTTCTTGCCCTGATCAGATTGTAAAGAGTTGCTTATGTTTGTGTAACTAGGGCCCAGAGTTTTTTTTTTTCCTGGCCAGGTCACATGGTCAAGAACAATTAGGGTGCTGACTAAGTATAACCAGTCATTTGATGATGTCACTCTCTAGTCTCCATCAGTATGAAATGATGCAAATTAGATGAGTGCACCCATCTAATCAGTCATAGATCTGGCAGCATCGCATGCAACATGGATCCGAGTGCTAAAAATGTCTTAGACTGTTAGCCCACTTTGCAACTAGGAGGATCAGGATGCTTTTAACATGGAGAAATTAGTTATGTAATCCCTAGGAGGTGCAGCCTGGCCCTTGGACATTAACACAGGGATTAGTGGGGGTATTACTGTCTGAATGCATTACAGGTCTATTAGGTAGATGATGGAGTGCAGACCAATGTGCCAGACCCAAAATGACAATGTAATCTTAACTTTAATTGCCTGGATTTTTGTTTTGATAATGTCATAATCTAATGGAAGAAAACACGGATTTATCTAGAATAGGAACAGGGAGAGTCAAGTTGATTCTTTTTAATCCTCGAATCCCATTTTAGTGGGGATGATATGGTACAGTGTAATGCATGTGTAATGCATTGGTAAGTGGCTGTTCTTATTATTATGTCTGCTACGCAGATTATTTTAGCTGGAAATGATGCTAAGCAGCCACAGACAGCCATGTCAAAATAATATGCAGCGAAGAGTATAAAGCACGTGTCAAAGATCCTTCTATTATGTGTTATAGGTCTACATGCATGGTGTTGAGACTGTGCAAACAGCATTGATTCAACTCCGTGGGAGTTATTCTCATTGTGTGGTTGATTATGTTTTTTTCCAGTCTGCTTTATTGTTGAAGAACTCCCGGCTCTCAGAGGAAGGATATATTTAATCGGAAAAACAGTTTTAGGGCTTCTTTCATTTTCTTTTCACATTAAATGACTGTGACAGGCTGTGCTTTGCAGTAATTTCCTTCTTTGAACCTTAAATATAAATTGAATTTGCATCATTTTTTTGTACTTTGTTTTTAAAGGCCTGGGGTGGTTTTTCTTCCCATGTGGCGTTATCCATTTGGACATGATCCTGGAACTTGATATCTCTGCATCTGTGATATGTGCACTATGGTTGCCAAGGCAGCGGACTTGGCTGGTCCAGGTTGAGTCACAAATGGCACCCTCTTCCCTATATAGTGCACTACTTTTGACCAGTGCCCACTATGTAGGGAATAGGGTGCCATTCGTGACGCAAGCAGTGTGCCCTCCCAACTGGTACTGGGAAGAGACGGGGTCCAAGCCAAGCCATAGGGAGGATACAACACTGCAAAGGCATGTCATTTTCACACCAACATAGAACATATGGGGATTTTATTGATCATAGTCATAGAGGGTCGTAATTCTTAAGTCTGTCTGCTTGCAGGTCTAAGAATATTTTGATTGGTTCCCAGGAAGCATTCCGTCCCTGACCATTTCTCATTTCTCTCATTTGATTGGTTCCCAGGAAGCATTGCGTCCGAGACCATTTCTCATTTCTCTCACTTGATTGCTTCCCAGGAAGCATTGCGTCCCAGACCATTTCTCATTTCTCTCACTTGATTGGTTCCCAGGAAACAATTTCTAATTTCTCTCGTTTCCAATCGCGACTTGCCATCTGAACAGCGCCTTATTATGGAACCACAGTCTTGTTGTGAAGGTTGAAATAAGTAAAGGACAATGACATGGGTAGACATTTCGGAAACATGTTTGCAGTCAGCACAATGTTCACCTGTTATTGACAGGAATTGAAAAATTCCTCTGGATTTGAATTGAAATGTCAAGTTGTCTGTATCAGTTGAGCTGTGGTTTGAGGCATCAGCCGCTTCCATTGTTTTGAGCCAATCTCATTCTGTATGGATTGATGCACACTCTCTTTGCTGCATGGCCTTGAGGGAGACAACATTAGCACATTGTTTGACAATACTGCAATTGCTGTCTTCCAAGTTTTCATTTGAGTCATATGGTTCATGAAGTTAAAATTGGGATTTTATGCAATTTAAATATATATATATATAGATATATATCTCAACGTGTCCACATTCAGCTTTATACTTTCAAATATGTATGTGTTATCAGGCTTCACATATTCAACTGAATTCTTGTTTCATTCTGAGTACTGCTCTATGCATACATTCAACATCAAGAGTCTCTCGCTCTTACATTCACTGAACACCCACTCTCAGAAAACATTACCAAATAACTATCAACCCATTCCCCTGTTATTTCCTTGAGAACTCTGCCTCTCTTTCCTCTGCTAATGTCTCCAGCCCAATCTAATGGGCTATAAGCTTCTACCTTGATTAAACTGCATCTACCATCACATTGGCCTGGACAGAACACACAGGGGGTGAGATGGAGACATTTCTCTTCGTGTGTGTGGTGGGGGGCATTCCCTCTGAGCCATGGAGCTTATGGAGTCGCTAATAGGAACTGTCACACTGTTCAAAACGTCACACCCAATGACTCCAGTGGAAATGAAGCCATAGTCAACTCTCAGTTCAACCTAATAAAATAAACAAAATGTATTTAAGAATCGTGTGATCCTGGTTTTGATTACTGCTGAGTAGAATGTGTCAGTGATGGATATATGAAGAGATCAACGCATTCTACTCCCATAGGGCGGCGCGCAGTTGGCCCAGGCTCGTCCGGGTTAGGGTTTGGCTGGGGTAGGCCGTCATTGTAAATAGGAATTTGTTCTTAACTGACTTGCCTAGATAAATACAGGTAAGAAAATAAAAATACAATGTTACATTAGTAGTAAGGTTACTACTAACACGGTAGTAGTTCATGTTCTATACATATTGCAGTTGGGTATCTAAATGATGCAAAATAAATGAGCATACAAAGTACATTTAGTAGATTTGCACTCGTCAAACAGCGCATTGGATTAGCGACATCGTAGAAGCACACTGGATTTGCTTCCACGAGCGACAGAACTGAATCAGTAGTGGAGATGTTACGCATGTCTCATTTTAATATTCCAACGGGTTGTTACTGCGTTTTAAACTAACTTTGTGACATGGAAAGTGAGTGATGCATATTGCAGGAGTATGAAACCGGTAAGGCCTTCGGGAAGGGGTTGAACAACATCGAGGTTGTTGTTTTGCACAAGCATGCGGTAGTGAGAGTGGAACGTAGTGTTATAGATGTGTCAGTGAGGTGAAATGCGATCTTGTTTTCTCTCACCTCCTGACCACAAAACATCATAGCACTCCCACTCCAGCAGGGAAACTGAACTGAGCCTTTGTTTGTCTCTGGACTTAGTGCTATGCTTTGTAACCACGGATAATGTATGAATGCAAAAGTTATTACATCTGTTTATTTTTTTTATTTTTTTGCATTCATAGGCTTATGTGACATGGGGCTTTTAAGATGTCCAAAATGTATTACCTCTGTGTGGGTAGGCAAAGGCCCAAATGCAACCGTCTAACAGTCTGAATGACAATATCAAATGCTTGTTGGATTTGATGAACTCTATTGCATTCTCCACTGATTTCCACCCAACTCGCATGGTTTATAGGCCTAATTCATGATAAAAACCAACCACAGACTAGATACTGCACTTTGAGTCATTACATGCACCTGATAACTGGTACGAGTCGGAAAGGTTACAATGGGAAACGTTCTAGGTTGTTTTTGTCGTGTTATTTCCTGTGGTGTTTCTCATGTGCGCCTGCCTGCCTGCTCGGTGCACTGCTCCAGGGACTCTGCAGAAAGTGTGCATCGGGTCGGTGACTTTTAGTCATGGTAACCTAACCGCTTCCTGCCCTCCTCAATCTTTACTGTCTGGTCTTTTTAATCCCGTGCAATCCCTCACCTAGAGACTTAAACTGGAATGCAGTACATTGTTGGAACCTGGGTAGTTGCTTCCGCCAAAGGGAGGGGGGCGAAATAGGCCACCTCCCATGTGTGTTGTTGGCGTGTTCGTCAGCATTTGCTGTGTTTTGAATGTCTAAGATCACTTCTTAATCTTCATAGCATCTCTGAATCGTGCCGACAAAGATAAGACGTGGCAGGTTTAGGAAGCAAACTCTGGTAGATGAGATGTTTGCACACATACTTACGCATGTACACACACACACACACACACACACACACGCAAACAAGAGTGCTCTGTGTGTGTGAGACTTGCCATGGGCCTAGGGGGCGTGGTGCAGCATTTTTGTTTAACTTAATTAAGCTAGGGATTTGGGTTCGTAGCGCTATCACGGCTCAGCGTGTCCCGCGGCTCATTTGCTAATCCCAGACCACTCTGAGAGGTAGTGGTAGAGCCATGCATATTCATTAACCACATCCCAGTTATCCATCCTACAATCTAAGCTTGATGCCCTCAATCTCACACAAATTATCATTGAACCTACCAGGTACAACCCCAAATCTGTAAACACGGGCACCCTCATAGATATCATCCTAACTAACTCGCCCTCCAAATACACCTCTGCTGTTTTCAACCAAGATCTCAGCGATCACTGCATCATTGCCTGCATCCGTAATGGGTCTGTGGTCAAACGACCACCCCTCATCACTGTCAAACTCTCCCTAAAACACTTCAGCGAACAGGCCTTTCTAATCGACCTGCCCTGGGTATCCTGGAAGGATATTGACCTCAGTAGACCTCCGTCAGTAGAGGATGCCTGGTTATTCTTTAAAATTGCCTTCCTCACCATCTTAAATAAGCATGCTCCATTAAGAAAAAATTGAACTAGGAATAGATATAGCCCTTGGTTCACTCCAGACCTGGCTGCCCTTGACCAGGACAAAAACATCCTATGGCGTTCTGCATTAGCATCGAATAGCCCCCATGATATGCAACTTTTTAGGGAAGTTAGGAACCAATGTACACAGGCAGTTAGGAAAGCTAAGGCTAGCTTTTTCAAACAGAAATTTGCATCCTGTAGTACAAACTCAAAATGTTCTGGGACACTAAAGTCCATGGAGAATAAGAGCACTTCCTCCCAGCTGCCCACTCCACTGAAGATAGGAAACACTGTCACTACCGATAAATCCACAATAATTGAGAAATTCAATAAGCATTTTTCTACGGCTGGCCATGCTTTTCATCTGGCTATCTCTACTCCGGTCAACAGCCCTGCGCTCCCCAGAGCAACTCGCACAAAGCTCCCCCACTTCTCCTTCACCCAAATCCAGATAGCTGATGTTCTGAAAGAGCTGCAAAATCTGGACCCCTAAAATCAGCTGGGCTAGACAATCTGGACCCTCTCTTTCTAAAATGATCTGCTGAAATGATTGCAACCCCTATTACTAGCCTCTTTAGCCTCTTTCGTATCGTCTGAGATTCCCATAGTTTGGAAAACTGCCGCGGTCATCCCCCTCTTCAAAGGGGAGACACTCTTGACCCAAACTGCTACAGACCTATATCTATCCTACCCTGCCTTTTCTAAGGTCTTTGAAAGCCAAGTTAACAAACAGATTACCGACCATTTCGAATCTCACCGTACCTTCTCCGCTATGCAATCTGGTTTCAGAACTGGTCATGGTTAGACTTCAGCCACGCTCAAGGTCCTAAACAATATAACCGCGATCGATAAGAGACATTACTGTGCAGCCGTATTTATTGACCTGGCTAAGGCTTTCGACTCCGTCAATCACAACATTCTTATTGCAGACTCAACAGCCTTGGTTTTTCAAATGATTGCCTCGCTTGGTTCACCAACTACTTCTCCGATAGAGTTCAGTATGTCAAATCGGAGGGCCTGTTGTCCGGACCTCTGGCAGTCTCTATCACTGTATACATCAGTGATGTGGCTCTCGCTTCTGATGATTCTTTGATCCACCTCTACGCAGACGACACCATTCTGTATACCTCTGGCCCTTCATTGGACACTGTTAACTAACCTCCAGATGAGCTTCAATGCCATAAAATTCTCCTTCCGTGGCCTCCAACTGTCTCCAGGTCATCTACAAGTCTCTGCTAGGTAAAGCCCCGCCTTTTCTCAGCTCACTGGTCACCATAGCAGCACCCACCCGTAGCACGCGCTCCAGCAGGTATGTCTCACTTGACATCCCCAAAGCCAATTCTTCATTTGGCCGCCTCTCCTTCCAGTTCTCTGCTGCCAATGACTGGGACAAACTGCAAAAATCTCTGAAGCTGGAGACTTTTACCTCCCTCACTAGCTTTAAGCACCAGCTGTCAGAGCAGCTCACAGATCACTGCACCTGTACATAGTTAATCTGTAAATAGCCCAATCATCCCCATACTGTTATTTATTTATATTGCTCCTTTGCACCCAAGTATCTCAATTTGCACATTCATCTTCTGCACATACAACCATTCCCGTGTTTAATTGCTATATTGTAATTACTTTGCCACCGTGGCCTATTTATTGCCTTACCTCTTATCCTACCTCATTTGCACATGCTGTATATAGGTTTGTCTACTGTATTATTGATTGTATGTTTGTTTATTGCATGTGTAACTCTGTGTTGTTGTATGTGTCTAACTGCTTTGCTTTATCTTGGCCAGGTCGCAGTTGTAAATGAGAACTTGTTCTCAACTAGACTACCTGGTTAATTAAAAAATTTAAAATAAAATCCCCTCACAATCAAGTGCACATGAGAACCGTGTCACACACACTGTTAACACGAGATTACACACTCCAATAAAATACCCTTACATGTCAAACTCTTACTCAAAACCCAATGGGAATGTATACCCGTCTCCCTTTACTTTGTACACGCCTCAAATGTTCTTCCGAGAGACACAACCGGAAATTAGATGGGCCCTGTTGTTGTGTACTCACCTATATCCTGGAGGTGTCTACAAGGTCTCTAAAAGCAGCAATGTAGTATTAGCTGGGCCCTGAGTTTTTCCTGGACAGGTCACATGGTTATAGGAGGCATGGCTTTGACCATACAGGAGGAACTGCAGAGATGGACGCCTGATGTTTTGTATACATTTGTATGAGCATTTCTGTTTGTCTGTCCTCCTTGTAGCCTGGTAATGGATATGACCCCATCATCAACTCTGCTATCCAAACATTAGCAGCTGTGTTTATTGGACTGCGCTCATAACCCACAATTTACTCCTTCCTACCCTCCATTCATCCTCTTCCTCTACCCAGTGCTGACATCATGCAATAAGGGGGCAAAGTTTGGGAAAATAATACCCCTTTTTTTTAAATGTAGATCCTTTTATAGTTCCTCATATCAGTGGATTTCCTTTCAATCATTTTGACTGTAGTGCAGATGTAACTGTTTTTTGTTTTGTTTTGTTGAGTTACTGCTATATACTGTACTTGTCTGATCAGGCTAATCAGGACATCAACCATTGGTTAGATCATTCATGTCAAGACAGCACTGTGAACAACTGTGTGACAAATGTTTTTTAGTCGTATTACTGGGGATGCAGTTGAAGACTTTTGGCACACAGTATTGTGTTGAGAAGCTTTGGGGTGGATGCAGCACGTCTTCTAGTCAGAAACGGTACAGTATAACAAAAAATGACATCGAGTCATTTTAAAAGGGTTGAAAACACAATAGAGGGCCCCATTATATATATCTCTCTTCTAAATGTAGAAATGGTACATTGATTTTACACTCATTAAAACTGTGAGTACTGTAAATTGTCAATCATGAGCATACTTCATTCAGCATACTGATTGACACTTGATAGGAACATAGCCGCAGCAGTTATGTTCCTATCAAGTGTCAATCAGTATGCTGTATTTTTGTATACTTTTTAGTCAGTCGTTCTGAAAGTAGCGATCACGAACTAAAAGTGGACCACGAAAATGGTGTACGACATCATTGCTCTCCCTCTGCTGTGGGTGCATCATGTGCCTCTTGCTAGCTGTCACTCATATGGCGAGGGGCTGAAGCTCATTGGTTGAACCCAATTTGCTAGATTGCTGACCCATGTGGTTGGAAATGTCGCAGCACAGCTTCCAGAAAAAAACGTTGCTTTCAAATTAGGGATTTAGTAGTTGAGTGTGGAACAACAGTAATTTTACTCAGATTGCATGTATGAACTTCACCTTGACATATCAAGAGTTTTAAAAAAGACTTAGTAGTCGCCAAAGTACCGGAGCATGTCTTTAACGAAGCCTTGTCATTGCTGATGCACATAGAGCTCAATGGAGCGTTAAAGCTGTAATATGCAACTTTTTGGGCGACCTGACCAAATTCATATGGAAATGTGTGTTTATAGACCTGTCTTGCTCATTGAAAGCAAGTCTAAGAAGCGGTAGATCTGTTCTATTTGTGCTATTTCTATGCTTCCCGTTCTTAAGATTAGTTTTTGTCTTTTTACTTTTGTTTTTTTACACCAGTTTGAAACAGCTGAAAATACAATATTTTTGGTTATGGAAAATATATATCACAGTGGTTTAGTTGGTAAAATTATTCTCTACACTATACTTGCTTGTTTTGTCACAAACTGAAATTAGGCTAACTCCTAGAATATTAGCAACCAGGAAATGGTGGATCGATTTCTGCATAGTGCATCTTTAAATTAGGCCCTTGACATCTGACTACATTAACAAGCCTGTTGGCTAATTTTGTCATTTTGGAGTCACTGCAATCATGAAACCCTTCAACATGGTCTGTCAATCTGTCAATCTGTCGCTACACCTTCAGGGTATTTTCTGCTTCACAGATTCCATGTACCTCGTTAGACACTGTGGAGACCGACCTGAAATGACGTGTGATGTTGACATGTGTTTCAGTGAAATCTAGCTACAGTATCTTCACAAACTGTTGTTAGATTTGCCTTAACACCTCAAATGTTTTAACGCCTAATACGTCTTCACACCTGTAATGGATTATCCTAATTTATGACCTGTTATTCATCTTTGGAGGAAAGACTACACGTTGCCTTGGTGATGCCAGGCTCCATTTCCGTTTTGTTCATGGCATCATCATTAAGGAAGACAAGTAAATAGTCTCTCTGAAAATGAGAAAATACTCTCTCTGAAATGTTCCTTTGTGAATACAGATGATTTGCCCATATTGTCCTTCATCTCCTTCGTGCTGCCTGTTGTGCCTCGTGGTTTGCAAGCTGCACTCTAAATCAGCCCAGTAATTTCATTTTCCCGGGGAAATTTTGTTCCGTAGAGAATTCCTTCCCGAGGCCTGTTCCCGAGCTCTAATGCTCTGCTTTGCTGTGAAAGGGAACAGACAAACTGGGCTCAGCGCGTCCCTGCTGATAAAAATCACAGCCAGGCTCCAGGCGTCGGTCACCTCTGACCCCTCCGCCCCGTTAGGGAGCTCCTTGCTGACTCCATGGCAATGGCCCGGTTGGTGTAGGAGGCTGGGTAGCTGCTGAGCCCGTCATAGCTGCTAGGTGCTGGCAACCGTCGGCATAATTTCCTATTCAGCTGAGTCATGGTAGCGTATGCCCGGAAGAGCAAGGTCATGTAGTGTTGTGACCACTGGTTGACCTTTAGGGATGTGATCTGCACCATGTGATGGACTCCCCCAGGCGGGTTGTGTTGTTTTTCGGCTCAGCATCACTTCAAATGAGCAACACACTAGTAGCAGACTAGCCTAGCCTTGACATTCGATCCAGTTAGATCTTAGTGTCTTTCAGAGAACGATATAGAAAGAGAAACGGTGAGCGATGGCTAGCAAATAGACAGACTCAGAATGTCAGCGTCTCAGAGACCAATGTCGCTGCCACCGCATCAAATCTCTCTATTTGAGCGCACTCTCCACTCTATTTTGCTGACATTTTTAAACGGGACTCCCACCTGAAATCTCATCTAGGCCACAGCTCTCCAGCTCCCAGACATGGTTTCACAAGAAATCAATAGCCTTTTCTACTATCATCTGAAAGCCCTGGGCTGAGTCCCAAATGGCACCCTATTCCCTATATAGTGTACTTATTTTATTTTAATGTGATTGGAGCATTGGACAGGGCTTCTGGTCAAAAGTGTGCACTATATAGGGACGAGGGTGCCATTTGGGATATAGGACCGTAATAACACCTCTATATAATGGCGAAACCTGTTCCATTATGGGTTTACCTTTTGTGTTTGGATTGCTACTTATCACCTTTTCCTTGTCATTGGATTTGGATGAAGTTCTATTCTTATGGATGGTGACTATTTCAACCCTGAGTACTTCTTAGTGTTGTTTTGAGGTGCTAGGGCTTATGTTTGCTCAATTAGCATAGTGAAAGGTGAAGGCCCCTAGGAATTAGCAAGTTGTATTACGCCTGCCGTTTCTCAGTAAGGCAGTGTTAGTGAATGATATCCGGAAGCATATTTGGAGTTGAACACAGACTTTCTGTATCTCCTCCGCTGTTGACTCCTACATGCTCAGTCAGTAATGGAAAACGCACTGGTAGAGGAGTCAGATGCAGCATACATTATGCATTAGCCTATCTCGGTCATTAGTGTTAATACACTGGGCTGATGAGCTTGTTAGCATTAACCGGGGGAGGGGGGCTCTTAAAGCTGCAATCAGCAGTTGAAATAACAACAAAGCGTTATTCCCGGTAAATGCTGGGAGAGGGGCTGGCGAAATGTAACCCCTCTCAAACATCTCCAATCGTATATTTTAGTACGACAGTTGAACTTAGTTCATGAGGCATTTATAAGAAATGTTCTTCAAGAATCAGTGGTTACATATATCATTAATTCACAAGTCAACAATATTGATGTAGCAACTGCAGATTGCCCCTTTTAAGTTCAAAGCCAACTGTGTGGGTGTGGAGATACTGCCACAGAAAGCACTGATGCGTTAGCCCGGGTCACTTAGGCTTATTACCGTCTCATTGGGAAAATGCGTGGTTCACCCAGTGATGTCATAGCCCTCTCCATACATTCAGGGCTCCTGAGTGGCACAGCGGTCTAAGGCACTGCATCTCAGTGTTAGAGGCCTCATTACATACCCTGGTTCGATTCCAGCCTGTATCACAACCGGCCGTGATTGGGAGTCCCATAGGGCGGCACACAATTGGCCCAGCATCGTCCGGGTTAGGGTTTGGCCGAGGTAGGCCGTCATTGTAAATAAGAATTTGTTCTTAACTGACTTGCCTAGTTAAATAAGGTTAAAATCCCAAAATCCAAATAAAATTCAGCATCCTTCTCTAGTTCTCATACCATGATGATATAGCCCGTGATCCCACTGCCAGCCAATGAAATCGCATCCATGGGTCGCCCACACTGGTTTGAACTCACTGTCGTGTTCATTAAGCTAGGAATACTTGGACTTGAGTGACTACCTGAACTTGTCCAATAACAAAACCACATTTTCTTGTTCAGTTTCAAAACGTTTTGCAACGATGTGCCCTAATGAACACGGCCTTGGTTATAGGTGATGGCTTAGACCTATGGAGGCATGCATGAAAGGGAATACTTTTCTGCTCTGGTTGTCCTATAAGCAACACTGTCAGTGAGTTCAGACAAACACGGGTGCAAAGAAGATGGCGTGGCTTTGTAAACGTGTAAGGTAACACCTCTGCAAGTGCAAACCCAAGTATTGTGGTTGTGCTCAATGTGCTACAACAGTGACCGAGTCCTGCATCCCAAATGGGACCGTATTCTCTATATAGTGCACTACTTTTGACAAAGATTAGTGCTCTGCATATGGAATAGGGTGCTATTTGGAATGCATACAGTAACACAAACCTCATAATCCACTCAATCGTCCTCGTTGTAGGCCGATGTCATTGCTCACTCATTCATTCATTCATTCAATACATTTTATGACTAATAAAAGGATATCAGTCAACCGTTTCCTCAGTAGAGCCAATGCCTTAGGCTGCAACTGTAACCACACTGCTAATTACTGTCTACTACACTCATAGACAGCCCGTTAGTCCAAAGAGTGAACAACTAGGCAGAATGAAGGAATGCTGCCCTGATGAATGTGTAGTATACCCAAACAAACAGCTTAGTTGCAGAGCCAAAATAAGATTTGGGTTTCGAAGGGTGGTAAATCAATAGACTCTATATGAATGAATCAAGCGTTCTGTTGCAGGGAGAACACATGTAGCCTCCTGTTCCGGAAGCTGGCTGGTACCTTTATGGAACTCCACAGCTACATCCCAAATGGCTCCCTATTCCACCATAGAGCTCTGGTCTAAAGTAGTACACCACAAAGGGGAATAGGAAGCCATTTAGAACACCTCCTACATTCCCTCTCACTATAGACCTCCTGAGCTTGGCTGATTGCTTTGCTCTGCTATTCTCTGCTCAGTTCTGGCCATTCCTGCATCAAGACGGCCTCCTGATCCCGCCAGCGTACATGCATGAGAAACTTGTATGCCATTTGTAAATACGAATACAATTGTTAAATAACGAGCCTAGTTGGTTAAGCCATGGAAAAATACAGGAACCTTCCTGCTAATGGAAGATAATGGAAGGCCGGGAATGCGGAGACGTGTTCAGATTGGTCTGCCATTTAGCATGCTTCTGTCTGTAACATGCTTCTGTCTGTAACATGCTTCTGTCTGTAACATGCTTCTGTCTGTAACATGAGCTGCTAAATATGAGTTGATAATCCTGTCTACCTGAGCTTTTTTGAAAGATATGAAGAACTGAAAAAGTTTTGCTACTGCTCTCAACATTGCTGCCCTGAAGTTAATAGTGCTATCAACAAAGCTCAGTGGGAAAATGTTGTGATTAACGACTTTCTGGAGGATGATCGTGCCATGCTGACTCTCTGACTCCGAAAATAAATCAGACAATGAGGAAATCCCTTAGGTAAAGAAATTATAATTGAACCAGACGTTGTAGAGTCTTCTGATGACAATGGTGGGGAAGAAGTTGTATCGTTGGCAGAGTTTTGAAATCAGTGGAGTGCCGTTGGAAGCAGAGAGATTATTGCCAAAAAGAGAACACCGAAAGAAGGCTGTTGTATAAAACACCTGTCTCCGGATTATACCTTCAAACTAAGGGAAACCATGGCATTCATGACAGAGGGAGAAGCTTTCCACCGTGTATACGGGTAAGTCTAGCTACATTTTCAGATATTATACCTTTCTAATTTTGTCAGTCGGTTTCATTGCAAGTTAAAGCTTATTGTTTACTAGCTAGCTAGCTAACATTAGCTGTCTGCCTCGCTAGCTAACGTTACGTGTATGGTCTGTGTAGGAGCTCTAGAAAGAGGCTTGAGTTCCCGAGTTGGATGACCGTTCAAATCTATTTTTCCCAGTAATATTTTTAAATGTGTATATATATTTTTTGAAAGCGGCATTAGAGTTGGGATTATGGTTCATTGTTTAGCGAGCTAGCTACATGTCTAATCAAAAGACTCCACTATGCAAGTACCCATTTCACTGTACTGTTTACATCTTCTGCAACCTGTGCATGTGACGAATACATTTTTATTTCATATAGTGTGTGTATACCAGAGACGGTAATTTCAAGAACAACATGACCTGCACCAAGGTCAGATTAGGATGTAGGCCAAGGACTAGATAGTTTATTTTTGCTACTACTTTCACCATTTTTAGTCTTGAAAGCTTTGGTTGTTTACTACACTGTGAATCTTTAAAGAGATGGCTGGGGCTAAGGCTTAAGAGGGTGTGAACAATCCTGAATGGGTGTAGACAAAGAAGAGGTCTCTAGTAGGCATACCAAAACATTCACGGGTCATTTACAAGTTTATCAACTTTCAAAGTAGAATTACTTTCCCATTGTTCCTCAACTGCAGTGTATGAAATACAATTTTCTAGCTCAGTGTCGCTACTTTTATCCAATGTTTAAAACACCATTTCTAATTTTGCTACATAGGACAGAATCCAGGAAGTGGGTCACATATATAGGTAAAATCACTGGCTTCTCTTCGGGAGGTCTGGAAATTTGTTAATGGAGAAATATGTGATGCAAACAACAGGCTGTGGAATGAGTCTGTCCGTAGGCCACTATTTGGTGTTGAGAGTAGGGGCATTTTTCAGACAGAAGTCAGTAGCAGGGTTTTGGCTGTGCTGCATTTCACCAGGCGACCTGGTTTCTGCGGCGGGGCGAGGTGACAGCCAGCATGAAATCATCTGTCACTTTCTTAGAGCACGCTAATTTTAGATTTTTTGCGTCCCTCTCCCACCCACACAAACACTCTTGCCACACGCTCTCCACTGTGTTAGCTGTGACATGTCATGCCTGCTGGTTTAATAGTGACGTGTGTGTGTGTGTTGAACAGTGGGGGATCACAACATCTTTCCCAGGATAAGAGTTCTCCTGCTGTTGATATTAATTGACGGACACACGTCACTGGGTCTACTGCTCGCAGGCTGAGTACCCCTCAATCACTCTAATGGCTCTAAGAATGGGATCTGTAAAGAGTTGTCATTTTATGTTTAGGAGCTGAGATAATAGATTTATTTATTTATCTCAATGCAGTCCTTTCTATAAATTCAGGAATTGCTTTCCTGTTGACGTTGGCATGTTCAAGTCTAAGAGTGCTCAAATATCCCAGGGCGTCTTGGGTGACAATGTGAACAACACAACATACACTTTCATATGTATTCAAAATACAGACTACACGTTTTATGCCAGTACACATGTTATGCAATGTAGGCTACATTTGCCTCATAACAAGGCTGCTTAATACTCAGACAACTAAGAAGAAGTTAGCATTGCACAAAGATGGCTGATCCAATCCCTCTTTTTCTCATATGTATGAGGTCTCCTGTCTCACGTAAGTCGTTTTTAGTGTCACCCAATGACTGATGCATCGCATCGCATATGCACCTCTTTTCTTACGGCTGAATCCCACTGCAATGGGACAGCCTTTTTCTGACATTACAATCGGTCTCCTTGTTTTCCCTCCATTGGAAATGTCCTTCTATTCTGTTATTGGCTGTTGGCCTTAGCGACAGGCAGTCATAAGTTATGACAGGGGACAGTGTGTTTGTCGCTGCCTCAGACACTGGATGACGCAGTGAAAAACAAAGCAGCCCAGAGTATACGAGCCTGATGGATGAGCCACAGCTCTCAGCCCATCAACCACTCAGGTCTGACACCTCCCCAGAATGGCCCAGTTATGACGACCCAGTTATGGCCTGTTGTTGGGGAATGGTATGTTACTCCAATGAGCCACAGGAAGAAACATCATTTATATTGGGGGGGTTAGAAGTTACCCGACACCTGCTCATTGGAAACCGTAGCTATATCACACCGAGGAGCTGGATGGCACTGGAAAATACACTATTTGTTATGTGGTGTGGTAGGTTACGCAACACCTGATCATTATAAACCATGTGCAGTGAAACTATTTTGTTATGGGAGGGGATAATTTACACAGCACCTGCTCAGTGGAAACCATAGCTTTATTACTCCAAGGAACTTGAGAACACTATTTGTATGATTTGGTATTTTATTAGGATCCACATTAGCTGTTGCAAAAGCAGCAGCTACTCTTCCTGGGGTCCACAAAAAACATGAAACATAATACAGATTGATATAATACAGAACATCAATAGACAAGAACAGCTCAAGGACAGAACTACATACATTTTTAAAAAGGCACATGTAGCCTACATATCAATGAATACACACAACCAACTAGGTCAAATAGAGGAGAGTCGTTGTGCCGTTAGGTGTTGCTTTATCTGTTTTTTGAAACCAGGTTTTCTGTTTATTTGAGCAATATGAGATGGAAGGAAGTTCCATGCAATAAGGGCTCTATATAATACTGTACGCTTTCTTGAATTTGTTTTGGGGATAATGAAAAGACCCCTGGTGGCATGTCTGGTGGGATAAGTGTGTGTGTCAGAGCCGTGTGTAAGTTGACTATGAAAGCAATTAGGGAATTTCAACACATTAATGTTTCTTATAAAAAGAAGTGATGCAGTCTGTCTCTCCTCAACTCTTAGCCAAGAGAGACTGGCATGCATAATATTTATATCAGCCTTCAGATTACAAATAAGAGCAAAATGTGCCGCTCTGTTCTGGGCCAGCTGCAGCTAACTAGGTCTTTCCTTGCAGCACTGGACCACACGACTGAACAATAATCAAGGTTAGACAAAACTAGAGGCTGCAGAACTTGCTTTTTGGAGTGTGGTGTCAAAAAAGCAGAGCATCTCTTTATTACAGCCAGACCTCTCCTCATCTTTACAACCATTGAATCTATATGTCTTGACCATGACCGTTTACAATATAAAGTAACAGCAAGTCATTTAGTCACCTCAACTTTGTTCAATAGCCACACTATTCATTACCAGATTCAGTTAAGGTCTGGAACTTAAGGAATGATTTGTACCAAATACAATGCTCTTAGTTTTAGAGATGTTCAGGACCAGTTTATTACTGGCCACCTATTCCAAAACAGACTGCAAGTCTTTGTAAAGGGTTTCAGTAACTTCATTAGCTGTGGTTGCTGATGTGTATATGGTTGAATCGTTAACATACATGGACACACATGCCTTAATGCCAGTGGCATGTCATTGGTAAAAATAGAAAAGAGTAGAGGGCCTAGAGAGCTGCCCTGTTTACCACACGTTACATGTTTGACATTAGAGAAGCATTCCACTCAGGAAAACCCTTTCAGTTCTATTAGATTGCAACCTCAGCTCTGAATCCACGATATGGCAAAGCCATAACACATACTTTATTTTCAACAGGTTATGGTCAAAAATATCAAAGGCTGCACTGAAATCTAACAGTACAGCTCCCACGATCATCTTATGATCAATTTCTTTCAACCAATCACCAGTCATTTGTGTCAGTGCAGTACATGTTGAGTGCCCTTCTCTATAAGCATACTGAAAGTATTGTTAATTTGTTTACAGAGAAATAGCATTGTATTTGGTCAAACACAATTGGACCAAAAACAGTTTGCTAAGAGCTGGCAGCAAGCTGATAGGTCTGCTGTTAGAACCAGTAAAGGCCGCTTTACCACTCTTGGGTAACAAAATTACTTTGGCTTCCCTCCAGGCCAGAGGACAAAGACTTTCCTCTAGGCTCAGATTAAAAACATGACAGATAGGAGTGGCTATAGAGTCAGCTACCATCCTCAGTAGCTTTCCATCTAAAATGTCAATGCCAGGAGGTTTGTCATTATTGATCGATAACATTAATTTTTCCACCTCTCCCACACTAACTTTACAAAATTCTAACTTGCAATGCTTTTCTTTCATTATTTGTTTTTTTTTATGCATGTATACAATTGCTCACTGTTAAATGTTGGCATTTCCTGCCTAAGTTTGCCCACTTTGCCAATTAAAATAATTTTGTGATGAATAAGCCATCTGATTTGATGAAAGATGGAGTTGAATATGTCTTTCTGCCCATTATTTCCATGTTTGGTTTTTTATCATACTTCATGTCATTGATCTTGGCTTCATAATAAAGTTTATTTTTGTTGAGTTTAGTCACATAATTTCTCAATTTGCAGTAAGTCAGCCAGTCAGATGTGCAGCCAGACTTATTAGCCACTCCTTTTGCCCCATCTCTTTCAACCATACAGTTTTTCAATTCCTCATCAATCAATGGAGCCTTAAGTTCTAGCAGTCAGTTTTTTTAACATGTGCATGTTTATCAATAATTGGAAGAAGCAATTTCATAAATTCATCAAGTGCAGCGTCTGGATGCTCCTCATTAATCACATCAGACCAACAAATATTTTTAACATCATCCACATAAGAGTCACAGCAAAATCTTTTGTATGATCTCTTATATACTATTTTATACTTATACGCCAACTTTGGCTTTCCTGGATATAGCCACTATATTGTGATCACTGCATCCAATGGGTACGGATACAGCTTTAGAACAAAGTTCTACAGTATTAGTAAAAATATGATCGATACATGTGGATGATATTGTTCTTGTAGTGTTTGTAAACACCCTGCTAGGTTGATTAATAACCTGAACCAGATTACAGGCACCGGTTACAGTAAGAAGCTTCCTCTTGAGCGGACAGCCTGATGAAAACCAGTCAATATTCAGGTCTCCAAGAAAGTAGACCTCTCTGTTTACATCACATACACTATAACACATTATTTAGATACTGACTGCTGGCACTTGGTGGCCTAGAGCAACACCCCAAAAGACAAGGTTTTAGATGTGGTTGCGGGTTCACTTGGCACAACACTTCAGTGACACTTCACGTAATTTATGAGTCACGATAATTTCAACAACACCTGTGCTTATTAGAAACCGTGTACAGTATTGGGCACTACTCTATGGACCTGGATAACACAGAAAAAAATACAATTTCAAGACAATACAAAAATAAAAAATAAATGATTGGAGGCCAAGAAGTTACACAGCATCTGTTTGTTAGAGCAGAAGGAATATGTGAAGTATCAAGTATTTGCCACGGGCTGTTGTCTCAATGAGCCAGAATAGTTTATATGCTTTGCATGAGGAAGACAAGGAACTATTTTCTCTCCTGGCAATGTCGTTTTAGGCAGTTGTACAAAGGATGTGGTTGCTTTTCTGACTCCTTACCGCTGCCGATTCCTCCTATCTACTTTCCGTTCATTTTTAATGGCTTCGTTTTTCACAATCGAATGTGTCAAACCACGGCACAACTGTTAGGCCTAGTCTCCAGCATGCTGCTTCAGTGTGCTATTTGTTGACATACTTGCGACTTGTGAGTTCTCCTCGCGAGAGTTCAGTTATACTGGGGCGGTCAAGTGTTTAGAACTGTGAGGGTGTGCCAAGGCAGTCACGCAACAAGCACCAGTGGGTAAACCCAGGATCAGTCCCAAATGGCACCCTATTCCCTATAAAGTGTGCAATACTTTTGACCAGGTCCCATAGGGCTGGGGAAGAGGCTCCTACTGCTGCGGCTGCTGCTCATGATGTTCCAGAGCAGAGCCAGGTGAATGGCGTAATGGTAGTAACTGTGGTTGTGAACAGCACACGCACTGCGCAAATGTTGACTTGTTGCTTTTGTGACTAAGCCATGTCCACATACTCTAGTGTCCTTTCCATCAGTACTCAGGGGAAATGTCTTCAATACATCATCTTAAAAGCATGGATCGTGCTGCTCAAGAGAAGACGATTCGGGTTTAGGACGCAAACTCTGGCAGATCTTTATCTCCCTCCTCTCTCTCGCGCACACACAGACACACCGAGACGCAGGCTGTAATGTTCTGTCTAGCTGTATGGTTAGTAGGGGCAGCAGTAAGTGGATTCTTATCTGGTCCACTGGTTCCGTTAAAACAGGAAGACATAAAGGAAGAAAATGTCTCTGAGCACAGAACACCAACACAAAGTAGTTGTTCATCTGTGATTTCACGCCTCAAAAATCTATTTGAAAGTCAATCTTGTGTTCCTTCGCTGCAAACTGAGCCCTCCCTCCCTCCTGTAGGTGTGCTCTTTATCCTTCTTCTCTTTGTCCCTCTTGTCCTTCTAATCACCCCATTCTCATCCCCAACTCCACACCCCAGGCCAAGCCACTGGCCTCAGCCCATTGTCCTATAGCCCGAGCCTCAGTCCCTGGTCCTCTAGCTCCTCTGCTCTGGCCCGTGGAGCCATATGGCCTTGCTACTGGCTGGGTATTAACAGCAGGAGAAGTCACACCCTGAGACACTGCAAACCAGCGCAGCAGGAGACCCTCTCACTATCAGCCATGCTACTGAATCACTCAGCTCCATACCAGATAATGTCTTCCTACTACTAACCCCCTGCATTATACTAAGTCCTCATAACGTCAACAGGTTTTATGTGGCCTTATTCATTCGCCTATATAAATAAATAATCACATAATGAAATACAATATGAATGTCCATTCCTCACAAGGTGCTCTCGTCTGTCTTACTGTCCACCTATCCCTTAGAAACCAAACACCTTGTCCACTAACCATTAAAACTACAAAAATATCAGTCTCTGAGGGTAGAGGGTAGTACGTACAGCCCAGTACATCACTGCCATCCAGGACCTCTATACCAGGCGGTGTCAGAGGAAGGCACAAAAAATATTCAGAGACTCCAGCCACCCTACTCATAGACTGTTCTCTTTGCTACCGCACGGCAAGCGGTACCAGAGCGCCAAATCGAGGTCCAAAAGGCTTCTTAACAGCTTCTACCGCCATAAGACTCCTGAATAGCTAATCAAATGGCTACCCAGACTATTTGCATTGCTCCCCCCATCTTTTACGCTGCTGCTATTCTTTGTTTATTATCTATGCAGAGTCACTTTAACTCTACCTACATGTACATATTACCTTGACTAACCAGTGCCCCCTGCACATCGACTCTGTGCCGGTACCCCCTGTATAGCCTCGCTATTGTTATTTTACTGCTACTCTTTAATTATTTGTAATTTTTATTATTTTGGACTTTTATTTTTTTTAATAACTGCATTGTTTAAGGGCTTGTACGTAAGCATTTCACTGTAAGGTCTACCTACACCTGTTGTATTCGGCGCATATGATAAATAACATTTGATTTGGTCATTTTTACATACTAATTATTTTGTTTCTATGTTGAGAGTTGAAACTGCTTGCAAGCATGTCATTGTACTGTGCACACCAGGTGTATCCTGTGCGTATGACAAATTTTGATAAGCACCAAGAAAATACCAGAAAACTGACAATGAACACTGCATACTCTACCAGTAAACTGTCCATGTAGCATCAAACCACACCCTCTAACTCCTACACCCACATATTCCCGTGACGTCCACTACACAGAGTAATTGTCCTGTTCCCTTGCCAGCTCCCTGATGTACAGGCCCTGAATGGATATTTTTCTATTTATATTTTATTTCACCTTTATTTAACCAGGTAGGCTAGTTGAGAACAAGTTCTCATTTGCAACTGCGACCTGGCCAA
Source organism: Oncorhynchus tshawytscha (assembly GCF_018296145.1). NCBI lineage: Eukaryota > Metazoa > Chordata > Actinopteri > Salmoniformes > Salmonidae > Oncorhynchus > Oncorhynchus tshawytscha. The sequence goes on along the minus strand of NC_056430.1, from coordinate 62,855,063 downwards.
GATAAAGCAAAGCAGTGTGACACCGACAACAACAGAGTTACACATTGAGTAAACAATAAACAAGCCAATAACACAATAAACAAGTCTAACACAAACAAGTCAATGACAGTAGAAAAAAAAGAGTCTATATACAGTGTGTGCAAAAGGCATGAGGAGGTAGGCAATAAATGGGCCATGGGACCGAATGATTACAATTTAGCACATTAACACTGAATTGATAAATGAGCAGATGATGATGTGCAAGTAGAGATACTGGTGTAAAAGAGCAGAAAAGTACATTTAAAAAAAAAAAGAATGGGGTGAGGTAGGTAGATTGGGTGGGTCCATACAGATGGACTATGTACAGCTGCAGCGATCGGTTAGCTGCTCAGATAGCTGATGTTTAAAGTTAGTGAGGGAAATAAAAGTCTCCAACTTCAGCGATTTTTTGCAATTCGTTCCAGTCACTGGCAGCAGAGAACTGGAAGGGAAGGCGGCCAAATGAGGTGTTGGCTTTGCGGATGATCAGTGAGATATACCTGCTGGAACGTGTGCTACGGGTGGGTGTTGTTATCGTGACCAGTGAGATAAGGCGGAGCTTTACCTAGCATAGACTTATAGATGACCTGGAGCCAGTGGGTCGGGCGACGAATATGTAGCGAGGACCAGCCGACTAGAGCATACAGGTCTTAGTGGTGGGTGGTATAAGGTGATTTGGAAACAAAACGGATGGCACTGTGATGGACTGCATCCAGTTTACTGAGTAGAGTATTGGAAGCTATTTTGCAGATGACATCGCCGAAGTCGAGGATTGGTAGGATAGTCAGTTTTACTAGGGTAAGTTTGGCGGTGTGAGTGGATGCTTTGTTGCGAAATAGAAAGCCGATTCTAGATTTGATTTTGGATTGGAGATGTTTAATATGAGTCTGGAAGGAGAGTTTACAGTCTAGCCAGACACCTAGGTATTTATAAAGCATCTCAGAGTAGGATTCCTCCGTGCTTGCCTGTGAGGGAAAACAACCTGTGGTTACCTCATTGGCTCACAGCAAAAACGTAACCTTTGTCAAACACAATTTTCTTGTCTGTTTTGGTCAATTACAAAACTACATTTAAGAAAAGTAAAACATGTCTACAGATTACTTTTCAACATTGCCCGCTCCCGAGTGTTCCCAATAGTTAGAAACATTTCATATTGTAGGGCTTCCCTCATGTCCCTTTTCATGAAGGTGCTAGCAACCACTTGAGTGAGTGATAGCTAGCCAAGACCAATAACACAAACAAACGTTACAGTACTGGAGTTACTAACGGACTATACTAAAGAAGTTAAATGTCTTTTCCACAAACATAGTTACAGTAGCCTACTTGGACACTGGGTCCACACTCTTCCACAGCGATTAGCCTGAAGCCACAGGGCTCCTCTCGCAGGCACTATTCCCTACGTAGTATCGTTGTGAACTGTAGGTCGGGATTTTTCTTACCAGGTTACATGTACATTTAAGAACACAGCAGCTTTTTGGCATGTTTTGTTATAACAAAAGATTGACGACTAAGTTGTCTCTCTTACAATGGGGGTCAATAGCAAAGGATGTTTGTTTTTCTCAATTCGTGGGGGTGGTCGAGGAGAACTCCTTATGACGTGAATATGCACTCGGAGTATTCAATATGATCCTACTTTGAGACACTTTCCGTATGTGGAACCTAGTCTAGAAGGAAGTGAAGCCACATATTTGCCCCTGATTCTCCCCCTAAAAGCCTATTGTGTCCTGTAAACGCACTTCACGCACAAATGTATTCCAGGATGCTGTTTGTTGTACATATATCTCAATTAGAGACCGATGTAGTGTTGGGTCGGTCCCAAGCTCCACTTCTCCAAAGGAAGAATAAGAAAGTTCTGGCTGGACAAAGAATTTGGTTTAGAGTAACCCTAACCCGTCACAAATGGCACCCTATTCCGTATATAGTGCCCTATCTTTGACCAGTGCCCTATGGGGTAGTGCACTATATAGGGAATAGGGTGCCATTTGGGATGCACCCCCCAGTGATGTTCATTTATTACGGAATGTAACCCTGGCTTGTACTACATTTGGATGATATCTAATTGATTATGATTGATAGCCATAATTGACTTCATAACTTTGTTTACTTTATATTGATATTGTCTAAGTGTGCTTTGCCCTCGGGACTTGTGTGAAAACATGGAGACTTTGGAATGCTTTTGTTGTAAAATTGACCATTGTAACCAAATCTATTAACTTTCACGCTTGCGCACACACACACACACACACATGCGAAAACACACAAACAAAACCGTTCATAATAACATCATGTTTCTCGGCAAACCTAATCCAGGAAAAGACCTCTTCCTGGTGCATTTGTGAGCGTGAAAGGGCCAGTTTTGGTATACAAACAAATGTGTGTGTGTGTGTGTGTGTGTGTGTGTGTGTGTGTGTGTGTGTGTGCGCGTGCTGCTGTGTTTCTGACCCCATGCAATGCTATCCATTCTATATAGTCCACACACACACACACACAGTTTGGATACAATCAATAAAATATTAGGATTCGCGGAAATGGACGACACCCATTTATCTGACTGTTCTGTCATCGGGCAGGCGATGGAAGGAAATAGAGAGCACAGTGTGATTGATGTGTGGTGCGTGGGGCCAGGGCTGTAATGTGATGCAGTCTGACGAAACGTACTGTACCCTGGCAAAGCACCTACGGCTACAACGAGCTACCGCTACATACAAACCCAGCTTCACTGAATAAAGGCTTCAGACCAATGAGAGAATGGAGTTCACTTAGCTTCTGAAGACTAATGGCAGATCAAAGCTTGAGTGTTTATTCTGGATTTGACAAGATCCAAAACAACACTTTGTCTATAGAAAGGCATGTGATAATATGATTTGACACACTAATGATATCATACAGTCATTAGGTTTCTCAGTGTGGGTTATGATTTAGGGCCAACTTATTTGTTGACTGTCTGTTTTGTTGATTGATTGATTGATTGATTGATAGAGTGGCAAGTTGTATTTCTTTCGTGGACATTTTCTCACTGATATTAAAGTTCATACTGTACAGTAGAATTGCTGTACTGGTGGCTCAAGGGATATTTCATATTTCCCTCATCCAATTTCATTCTTCCCCTATTTCACATTGACCCCATTCCCTCACAAGCTCAACTTGTATGAATGACTAGTATTGAAGACCGATGCACTCCTATTCCCAAGGTACCACATTCTAATATCTGTAAGGTATGAGTGGAATCCCATAGACTCGTCAGTCATCTTCTGAGGGAAGAAAGGGCTCTTAGCATGGATAATTGCCATACAAATGTAATTCATTTCATTCATTTGATTCGGTTCCTTAGCACAATTCCTAGGCACTGCTGGCTATTCATTCAAAGCTCCTTTTGTCCATTGTAATTGGCGAGCTCGAAGTCTTGAAAGTTATTTTTAGCCCTGGGCTGCTCGGAGGTCTTGTTTGACTCCTGACTGCTGCATATCTCTCCACTTGGAGATTGCGATATTGTAAAATGTATTGCCAATGTTCAATACATAAATACTGACTTTCCTAGTTAAATAAAGGTTAAATAAATATATAATAAAATAATTCAGACTATGTCTGTAAGTAGTATGTCAAGCAATTTTGGAATGTGGCAATAGACCAAAAAGTTTTTAAAAAAGAAGGAAAAAAATCGTTCTATTCTTTTCTTTCTTTATACCTACATCAATATCTCTCCATCCATCTCACTCTAGTAATGAGGCTTGGCAACTACCTAAGGCGGCCCTCTGACCTCTGACTGTGTAGCCAATAGCACCCTGGCATTTAGCTGAGGTTCGGAGATTAACTGGCTGCCACGACCGCTCCCTCTCCTCCTCTCTAATTGGACAAGCCAGAGGCCTGGTCAGCTAATCGGAGGGACATATCATTCCCTAACCCCTCAGCTGAACCCCAGCTTCTCTCTCCTCTCTCTGTCCCCCCCTCCCCAGGCTAATGACTGGGGTAGCGGAGTTCAAGGCTAATATTAAAATCAAATACAACAACTGGCAGCACTGGCTCAGCTGATAGACGAGGTTGAGCCAGCAGGGGATGTGTGGTCAGGTTTCGTCTATGAGGAGTGAAATGCATGACTGGTCACTGACGTTTCTAACTGCTAGATGGGTTTGTAGATTGAATAGGCATTGATTATTATAGACTGATCCCACGTATATTTGTGCAGTATCGCCAATTTCTTTGCATAGGAACACCAACATATCTGAACCCAGGCTTGCTGTGACACTGGCCTCCACTGCACAAGTGCAATTTTGTGATTGACTAGGAAAATGCCATCTGATTACCGGTTCCTTTTTAAAAGGTCAATTCGCCAAATATTTATAGAGTGTAAATGTCTAAACCCTGGGTCTGCAAAATAATGAGTCATGGTTTTATATATTCATTGGCAACTGCATGCATTACTGCATCCAGGACCTATCTAATAAGCGGTGACAGAGGAAGGCCCAAAAATTGTCACGACAGCGGGACTGGAGCGCCAAGTCTAGGTCGAAAAGGCTCCTTAACAGCTTCTGCTCCTAAGCCATAAGACTGCTGAACAATTAATCAAATGGCCACCTGGACTATTTGCATTGACACCCCCCGTGATTTTACACTGCTGCTACTCGCTGTTTATTATCTATGCATACATGTACAAATTACCTCAACTAACCTGTACCCCCGCACATTGACACGGTACCGGTACCCCCTGTATATAACCTCATTGTTATTTTATTGTTACTTTTTATTTTTTACTTCAATTTATTTAGTATATATTTTCTTAACTCTATTTTCTTAAAACTGCATTGTTGGTTAAGGGCTTGTAAGTAAGCATTTCACGGTAAGGTTTACACCTGTTGTATTTGGCGCATATGACAAATAAGAGTCTATTGACGCGTCAATCTAAGTAACATAAAAAAATCCCCATCAAAATCTGTCAGTTGTTTTTGCATAGGGATGCGTCTCAATCCAGTGCATCCGATTATGTCAAACTTCCGCATCTGCGATGGAAGGTGGCTGAGCTACAGTGGTGTTTCAGACCATGAGACATCCCGAAGAATCGGTCTTCTCACGAAAACGTCTGTAGCATCCGAACGGTTTGGCATACAAACTATGGGGGAAGGTATCGTGGGGGGATATGATACAGGAAATATTAGTATGATGGGGGATTTATCAATAAATGTGGGGCAAACACCGAAGTTTATCAGCTAAATAAAAATAAAACCCTTACAAGCTGGCAACTCTGAGTATCTGAGTAATGATAGTTGCAATCTAAGTCAGTCGTGTAAAGCTTCCCGTCACCTCGTTTTGTGATAACATCCATTGCCACGTTAACTTCTGGGAACTCAGAACTAGGAACTCGGAAATCTCCGACTTCCTACTTCAATGTGTTGAAAACAACTTGGAAAACATTTGCTCCGGCTGGGAAATAATCTATTTGAACGGTCATTCAACTCGGAAATCCAACTCGGGAGCTCGGGGCTCTTTCTTGAGCTCCAACTTTCTGACCTGAAAGTCAAAACATTGGGGAAGTGATTGGGCTCTTGCCGAAGAGTGAAGTTTGTCCGGCTCAGTAAAGCCTCAAACATAAATTGTCCAACAGTGAAATGGGCAACTTTTATGTGAATTAATGAGGTGGAACACACCTTAATTCAAACTGTTGTTAGAAAATAACTGGAAATTGGCAAGTTGAAACAGCCTATAGATAATTAGCAGGCAGCATGCCTTGGTTTGAGGGCAGCACAGTTTAACTGTCCTGTTGCCTAACAATCACATTTTGGGACAGCGAGTGCATTCTGACATCACGCTTATAAAAATATAAAATATAAAAAACTCACGTTAGAGAGATTTAGAACTCACACGTGAAAAGGTTAATGGTTCTACCAAACAACTCTTTGCTGGTTGTATCAAACGTGTTGCTCTAATGGGAGTTTAGTACTTTGCCAACAAAATGGTCTGAAAAACTCTTTAAATTGTTTTTTTGATCCACAAATCTGTATTAACTGCAAATGGAGATGTCAGGTCCTGTCCTCCCTGCTTTCCTTGGCCTGGGGAGAGTTTATGGATTAGCCTCGCGTTAGCTCAATCCCATTAAGTCTACACCCTATCAATTCCCTCATGGCCTCACTAGCCAGAACATGTCTCTAACCATGCAGGGAGGGACCTACCTAAACTTGTCCAATGAGAAACTCTCCTTATCATTGCAAAACATTTTGCTACAGTTTGCTTCGGTGTGCACTAATGAATACACCCTAGGTTGAAAAAGGTCACGGCAAGGTATTGTCATGGCAAGGTATGGTCAGAACAGTTGCAATGCATGTGTAACTGCACTCTGTAAGTGTTAGAACATGCCTCAGGAAAATGAACTGTAAACCTGTCTTACATTGTCAGGCTAGCTAGCTGGGTAGCTAGCTCACATCAGCATGCAAACTGTACGGTTTGCATGTTTAGCATTGGAAAGTGGCTCAGCACAGGTCTGTTTCTAATGAAACTGAAGAATTCTACGCTAAAGGAAAACATCTGCACAACAGGCTCCCATTGCGGCAGGCAGTGATTATGATACCTAGCCTCCCTCTACTCCCTACCGCTCTTAGGTCTCTTTCATCAGCTCTCCAATGCGGAGAAGCTATGTAATAGAGGCCAGCTGTTCTCCCCATCGTTATCCTAGTACTGGCTAAACAGGAAGCCCGGCTCTGCCCTGTATGTGTTTGTTGAGAATGCAGGGAGGAGGAATTTTGTTTTGTGGTCCTCAAGGGAAAGGCAGTGCAGATAATGTTAGAGAGCATTTGGCCCATGGTCGAGTAACAGTTGAACTGTTGAACTACGCTATAGTGCCTTCAGAAACGATTCATACCCCTTGAATTCTTCCACATTTTGTTGTTACAGCCTGAATTCAACATTTTCTCTCACCCATCTCTACACACACTACCCAAAAATGACAACGCGAAACATGTTTTTAAACATTTTGTCAAATTTATTGAAAATTAAATACAGAAATATCTTGTTCACATAAGTATTCACACCCGTGAGTCAATACATGTTAGAATCACCTTTGGCAACGATTACAGCTGCAATTCTTTCTGGGTAAATCTCTTAAGACCTGGATTTTACAATATTTGCACGTGATGCTTTTTTAAATTCTTCAAGCTCTGTCAAGTTGGTGTTGATCATTTCTAGATAGCCATTTTCAAGTCTTTCCATAGATTTTCAAGCTTATTTAGGTCAAAACTGTAACTAGGCCACTCAGGAACATTCAATGTTGTCTAGGTAAGCAACTCTAGTGTATATTTGGCTTTGTGTTTTAGGTTATTGTCCTGCTGAAAGGTGAATTTGTCTCCCAGTGTCTGTTGGAAACCAGGTTTTCCTTTAGGATTTTGCCTGTGCTTAGCACTATTGTTTATTATTATTATTTTTTAAACTCCCGAATCCTTACTGATGACAAGCATACCCGTAACATGAGCCACCAGCATGCTTGAAAATATGAAGTGGTACTCAGTGATGTGTTGTGTTGGATTTGCCCCAAATATAACACTTTGTATTCAGGACATGAAGTTAATTTCATTTCTTTGCAGTTTTACTTTGTTGCTGATCCATCCTCAGTTTTCTCCTAATCCAGCATTAAACTCTGTCTTCATCTGAAGAGGAGAGGCGAAAAGGATCGGAGGACCAAAATGCGGCGTGGTATATGTTCATCATTATTTTAATAAAGAAAACACTGAACACTGAAACACTATACAAAAACAGTAACCGTGACGCTAAGGAGAACTGTACTGAAACAAGCAATCAACATAGACAATCACCCACAAACAAACAGTGCAACCCAGGCTACCTAAGTATGATTCTCAATCAGAGACAACTAATGACACCTGCCTCTGAGAACCATACTAGGCCGAAACATAGAAATCCCCAAATCATAGAAAATCAAACATAGACTGCCCACCCCAACTCACGCCGTGACCATACTAAATAATGAATACAAAACAAAGGAAATAAAGGTCAGAACGTGACACTCTAACTGTTTTAAAGTCACCATTGGCCTCATGGTGAAATCGCTGAGCGGTTTCCTTCCTCTCTGGCAATGGAGTTAGGTTGGACACCTGTATTTTTGTAGCGACTGTGTGTATTGATATACCATCCAAAGTGTAATTAAAACTTCACCATGCTCAAAGGGATATTCAATTACTTATTTTCAAATTTTACCCATCTACCCATAGGTGCCCTTCTTTGCAAGACCTCGGAAAACCTCTCTTGTCTTTGTGATTGAATCTGTTTGAAATTCACTGATCTACTGAGGGACATTACAGATGTACAGTTGAAGTCGGATGTTTACATACACCTTAGCCAAATGCATTTAAACTCAGTTTTTCTCAAATTCCTGACATTAAATCCTGGTAAAGAAATCCCCTGTTTTAGGACAGTTAGGACCACCACTTTACAGAGAGTGATTTATTTATTTATTCTTTATTTATTTCAGCTTTTATTTATTTTCTTCACATTCCCAGTGGGTCAGAAGTTTACATGACCTCAATTAGTATTTAGTAGCAATGTCTTTAAATTGTTTAACTTGGGTCAAATGTTTTGGGTAGCCTTCCACAAGCTTCCCACAATAAGTTGGGTGAATTTTGGCCCATTCCTCCTGACAGAGCTGGTGTAACCGAGTCAGGTTTGTAGGAATCCTTGCTTGCACATGCTTTTTCAGTTCTGCCCACACATTTTCTATAGGATTGAGGTTAAGGTTTTGTGATGGCCACTCCAATACCTTGACTTTGTTGTCCTTAAGCCATTTTACCACAACTTTGGAAGTATGCTTGGGGATCATTGTCCATTTGGAAAACCCATTTGCAACCAAGCTTTAACTTCCTGACTGATGTCTTGAGATGTTGCTTCAATATATCCATATAATATTCTGTCCTCATGATGCCATCTATTTTGTGAAGTGCACCAGTCCCTCCTGCAGCAAAGCACTCCCACAACATGATGCTGCCAACCCCATGCTTCACGGTTGGGATGGTGTTCTTCGGCTTGCAAGCGTCCCTCTTTTTCCTCCAAACATAACAATAGTCATTATGGCCAAAGAGTTCTATTTTTGTTTCATCAGACCAGAGGACATTTCTCCAAAAAGTTCGATCTTCGTCCTCATGTGCAGTTGCAAACTGTAGTCTGGCTTTTTATTGGCGGTTTTGGAGCAGTGGCTTCTTCCTTGCTGAGTGGCCTTTCAGGTTATGTCGATATAGGACTTGTTTTACTGTGGATATAGATACTTTAGTACCTGTTTCCTACAGTATCTTCACAAGGTCCTTATGCTGTTGTTCTGGGATTGATTTGCACTTTTCACACCAAAGTACGTTCATCTCTCGGAGACGGAACGCGTCTCCTTCCTGAGCGGTATGACGGCAGCGTGGCCCATTGTGTTTATACTTGCGTACTAATGTTTGTACAGATGAACGCGGTACCTTCAGGCGTTTAGCTATTGCTCCCAAGGATGAACCAGACTTGTGGAGGTCTACAATTTTTTTTTTCTGAGGTTTCTTGGCTGATTTTTCTTTTGATTTTCCCATGATGTCAAGCAAAGAGGCACTGAGTTTGAATGTAGACCTTGAAATACATCCACAGGTACACCTCCAATTGACTCAAATGATGTCAATTAGCCTATCAGAAGCTTCTAAAGCCATGACATCATTTTCTTAAATTTTCCAAGCTGTTTAAAGGCACAGTCAATTTAGTGTATGAACTTCTGACCCACTGGAATTGTGATACAGTGAAATAATCTGTCTGTAAACAATTGTTGGAAAAATGACTTGTCAATATTTCTTCATTGCAGGGGAAATACTGTACATTTCTGGGTAAAATTAATAACACTTTGAAAGGACAATAGAGAAAATTGAAAGTTTTTCACTCAGCTATGACATTTCACTGCAATGACATAATCAGGTCACCTAGTTTCAGAGGGTAAGACTGGAGGAGGCGCTGTCCTACCTTGTACATTAAGTTGACATTGACAGATGTGTTGACGATGGATCGATTAAAGTGTGTGTGTGTGGTTACCTTGACAGCTTGGCAAACATCTGTGGTAAAATGTGGTCCCTTGGTCAAAACCATGCTACTCATGCTATATGCAACCCATTCCAACCACTTGATGACCTTCTCGAACTCTGCTCTCGCATAAACTCTTTGTTTCCATTGTTTCCTGTGTTCCACTGACCGTACCCACAGCACTTGCACTCATTTAAAAATGGAGAACGTAGCCTCCAATTTCAAAGCCCAACATACAGTCATATCAAGAATCAACTGAACGATTCCTCAATTATATGTTTTCACTCCAACAAGCCCACTCGTGAGAGAGTAACGGGACCCATTATCAAGCTAACAATAAAGAGGCTTGAGGCGCTCTAAAGACTGCCTGCTGGGTCGTCTTCTCATTGACGTCAACCCATCGGGTGTTCATGACGCTACTATTTTCAACTTCACCTCCTCAACCCAAACAGAACAATTATGCAAATGTCCTCTGCTTATCTCAGTGTAACAGGGACGAGGGAGAGAATAATGCAGTCAAATGAGCTTTATCGTCACCTTTTAATTTTCGTGTTTGTCACTGCCGTTCCCCATGCGCACATTGAATTAAGCCCCCATCCTCCCTTCACAGTAACGCTAGCTCCCAGTTGCTTTGATACATTGAATGCTTATGGCTGTTGGGTAATGGATTTTTGTTTTTGCTTGTGTGGTCGGTGCATCAGTTAGAAATCTGATTATTGCGTGTGGTAATGGAAGCCTGAAGCTTTGAGCCGAGGGTCCACGTTATAAGGATGTCGTTTCGTTTCGGATGGCTCACGTGATGCAGATGCACTCTGGTTTATGGGGACAGGTTCATAGGGTTTACGGGGACTTGTTTATGGGGACAACAAAACAGAAGAGGGCCAATGCTTTGCCTGGGGCCTATATGTTTTCATGCTCATGTTTCGTATTGATCTGTCCAGGCTAGTCTTCCTTGGCATACATGGGGTCTGCAGACATCCTAGAGCTTTGTCAAGAACAGATGGAGCCAATCCAAACAGTAACCCAAGCCTCCTTCATTATGTCCTTTTCTGATTATTCTCCTCATCTCAGACCTAGATGAGAGCTTTCGATGGACAAAAGATATTATTGCGTGTGAGCAACCCCAGCCCAATCAAAATCTCAATGCATGCAGCAGACTACAGAGAGAAATGAATGTATCGTTTGATTTTGTATCAAAACTGCTTTGATGAGGCCGTATTGATTCCGGCCCAGATTGCTTTTCTATTGATCGTCAGAACGATTGTGTTGTTCCTCCTCCCACTACAGACAGACCACAGACAACCGTAGCAGCAGCAGTGATTAAGGATCTCCCTACTGAAACATGACATTAGCTGTGCCAGCAACAACAACCAAAACCTCTTTCGTTACTTCCTAATCTGTGGTCCATTGGTCAGAGAAGACTTGTCCTAAGCCTAATTTCCTTATTCCTTGTCCTGTTTAATTGGACGTGATCTCTTATTGTTCCCAAGGTGCAGTTGCCTTTTTTTTACTGTTTGTTATTGATCGTTGTCTTGTCTTTGCAATCAGTGCTGACGTTTGTTGTGGTAAAGCAATTCCCTAACTTTGGATCAATCAAGTACTAGCCTACTCTCTTGCTACTCTACTCTTGACAAATTTGTTGCCAGTTTCTGTTGGAGGAGGAACATCACTATTTAACACCTTCTAGTCTGGAAGAACTAGAAATGAACCTCATTATTGGCAGTGCATTGGAGAATTGCTTCATTCTGGGAAACTGTTTATCGGCAGTACATTGGAGTTTTACCACATGGTTAATTGATTGCTCAATTTAGGAAACGGTTAGGTTTCAGAGGAAAGCTGCCAAGACAAATAACAAACAGAAGGAGCTCAGCTGGATAATTTAATTGAGCTCATAATTCAATTACGAAAAAGTTGTCCTGTGGTTATAGCCGATTTTTATTATGGCCAGCAAGTGTTTGTTTGACTGATCTCCTGGTTATTACAATTTGATTGCACTGGAGAGATGTCATTTTCAGAGAGGTTATAATGCAGCTGAGATTGTGTAGTGAAGACTAATTAGAGGGTATGTGACTCCAAGCCGGTGGTGTGGTGTTTAATTTTGGCAGGTGTCCAGGATCAGCCAATCCTTCCATGTTCCTCCGGAGGTGTTGAGTTGTGTGGAAGCAGCAGCTCTCTCCGTCCCTCTCTACGTTGTCTTGGTTGACTTGTTGCATCATATCCATCATCACTGTCTGCACCAACCACGGCCAGGGGCTTATTGAGCTGTCCGTAGCAGAACACATCTTCACACATGAGCTTCAAACGCCGCCGTTGCTTAGCGCTAGGCCGCTAGCTGCTAGCACCACAGATGGCGTGGCGTGCTAATCGCTAATGCGGCGCTATAGTCTCCTCGCTGATGTTTATCTCCGACACAAAGTGAAGAGATCAAGGCTGTAAGCCTGTTAAGTGGGGCTAATGTAGCTGCTAACCAAAAACCACACGATTAGAAGCTTCTGAAGCACACTGGAACCTCTAGTGGTTTATACTTGTGGCTTTATCCAAGAAAATAAGGCTGTGTTTGCGTTGTCATTTTTGGATTGTGTTTGTGCATTGTACAGGTGAAATCACACTGTCTGTTAGGCCTCAGGTAACAGCATTCATAACCATACTGTATTGCCCCCATTTCCTTCTGAAAGCCCTTATTGATCAGGTTCTAATTGACCCTACAAAAAGCAGTTAACTTATCTACAATTCCTTACCTGTGGAAGATGGGGAATCATTTTATTGTGATATTGATGGTGATTGACAGACACAGAGCCTCAACTGTAGACATGGTTCCAGCAAGTGAATTGTGTTGCTGTCTATCAACCTCCAGAGCTTGTTTTCCCTGTCTCCTGCTGTGTGTTTAAATGGATGGTCTGACCACATGTCACACCCACTCTCTATGGGGGCAGAAAGATTGATGATGAACAGAGCTCAACAGGGACTGGTAATGCGCCTACCAGCCATAGGCTGGACCACCAGCCAATCTGAGCTAAGGGCCTTCTGAAATCTATCTATGGGAGTGTCACAGAGGAAATGTCAGGTCAGATGTTCATGTCCTGTTGACTAGTCAGGGTCCTGTTCATTAGGAAATAAATGGAAGAAAACGGGCTGAAACAGGGAGGGACCACCTGTCCAATTAGAAACACTAATTTTCTTTTTATGTTGACAGAGTGCCCGGCTGCACACAACCTAGGTTAGATGTTTGTCTCTGTCAGGCCAGGTTTGCTGTAGAGTACAAACAGCCTAATATATCTTTCAGCCTAATATACCAGACGATTACCTCTGGCGAGTGGTTTATGGTTTAATTTCAAACGACTCTCTGCAGTGCAAGCATCGTTGACAATGATCATGTTTCATTAGATCAGGGGTTCCCAAACTTTTTGGGCCCACCACCCCATTTTGATATCTGAAAATTCTCGCGACTCCAACCAGGTGAAAAAAATTATGTAATTAACAGCAAATGTTTACTTTTTTATTTGGGGCTATGGCAGTCAATTGAAATGCATTTTGACAGTATTTCTGATTGTCTTCTCAACTCACCATCACATACTTTCAATGTGGCGCTATGAGAGTGAATTGCAAATTAGTCTGACATACTGTCTCTTCTCACCACCACTAATGAGATGTGTGTGATGGATACATGTCGCTTCGGAGCTTCTCAAAATCAGGGAGCGTGGTCGACAGTGCTCCCGTCATCTCTGCTGTCACATCTAACCTGGATCAATATTTGGTTTTAATGCAGACGAGAGCAGTGAATCCAGCTTCACACAGATATGAGCTGGCGAAGGGTAGCCTACTATGAGTTTTACTTTGCTTTCACGACAACTGGGAACTTGAAAAGAATACAGGTAAAATCATGACGTCATGATTTTTAGGTAGAGCTCTAGAAAGAGGCCCAAGTTCCCGAGTTGGATGACCGTTCAAAACTATTTTTCCCAATCGGAGCTCGATTCCTAAAAAAAATTTAAATTTAAAATTATATTTTTTAGCCCCTTTTATCTCCCCAATTTCGTGGTATCCAATTGGTAGTAGTTAGTCTTGTCTTGTCGCTGCAACCCCTGTACGGACTCGAAAGGCGAAGGTCGAGAGCCACGCTTCCTCTGAAACGCAGCCCAACCTAGACACACTGCTTTTTGACACAATGCACATCCAACCCGGAAGCCAGCCGCACCATTGTGTCGGAGGAAACACTGTACACCTGGCGACCTGGTCAGTGTGCACTGCGCCAGGCCCGCCACAGGAGTCGCTAGTGCGCGATGAGTCAAGGATGTCCCTGCCGGCCAAACCCTCCCTAACCCAATTGTGCGTCGCCCCATGGACCGCCCCAGAGCCTGGCATCGAACCCAGAGTCTCTGGTAGCACAGCGATTCAGTGCCTTAGACCACTGCGCCACCTGGGAGGCGGAGTTAGATTCTTTCCGAGTTCCCAGTTGTCTTGAACGCACTGACGTCGGAAGTCTTGAGTGCGGCTTTTTCCCATGATCTAAGGGTACTCTTTCGTTAAATTGTATCTTTTAGATTTGAGTAATTCTCATGTATATTTCCAAGGTTAACCACATTACAATAATTCTGAGATACAAAGATGCTATTATAATATATACAGTAGCTTCGGAAAAGTATTCGGACCACTTGACTTTTTCCACATTTTGTTAGGTTACAATCTTATTCTAAAATTGATTAAATTGTTGTTTTTTTGCTTATTTATTAAAAATTAAAAACAAATACTTAATTTACATAAGTATTCATTTGCTCCGTTCATCTTTCCCTCGATCCTGACTAATCTCCCAGTCCCTGCCGCTGAAAAACACCCCCACAGCATGATGCTGCCACCACCAGCTTCACTGTAGGGACGGTGCCAGGTTTCCTCCAGATGTGATGCTTGGCATTCAGGCCAAAGAGTTTTATCTTGGTTTCATCAGACCAGAAAATCTTGTTTCTCATAGTCGGAGAGTACTTTAGGTGCGTTTTGGCAAACTCCAAGCGGGCTGTCATGTGCTTTTTACTGAGGAGTTGCTTCCATCTGGCCAGCTTCAGATGGAATTTGCAAATTAATTAATTAAAAATCCTACCATGTGATTTTCTGGATTTTTTTTCTCATTTTGTCTGTCATAGTTGAAGTGTACCTATGATGAAAATTACAGGCCTCTCTCGTCTTTTTAAGTGGGAGAACTTGCACAATTGGTGGCTGACTAAATACTTTTTTGCCCCACTGTAGACAGGTGTGTGCCTTTCCAAATCATGTCCAATCAATTGAATTTACCACAGGTGGACTCCAAGTTGTAAAAGCATCTCAAGTATGATCATTGAAAACAGGATGCACCTGAGCTCAATTTTGAGTCTCATAGCAAAGGTTGAACACAACTGAATACTTATGTAAATACAGTATATTTTTTAAATTAATTTTTTATACATTTGCAAAATAAAATCTTAACCTGTTTTCACTTTGTCATTATGAATATTGTGTGTAGATTGCGACGGATTTTAGAAGTTCTCCTGCTTCCCTATTTTCATATCAGGTAACCCCACATGGGGTCGCGACCCCTAGTCTCGGAACTTCTGCATTCTATCTTTATTCTGCCTAGAGAATTGAAGAGGACTGTGTAGTGAGCAAATGTGTAGCATTAATGTAATGTAACATTTCCAGCAGTAACAGTAACACTTTAAGTTTGAATGGAGCCAAGCTCACGTGTCTCTATACTGATTTTTAGATCTTTGTCAGATCTACATTATCTGTTGAATAATGTGCCAAATCCGTTTGCTATTCAAAAATAGTGTCTGACGTCTTTGGTTGGCAGGTAGCCTAGTGGTTAGAGCATTGGGCCAGTAACCAAAAGGTTGCGAAATCGAATCTCCGTGCTGACAAGGTAAAAACCTGCCGTTCTGCCCCTGAACAAGGCAGTTAACCCACTGTTCCTATGCCGCCATTATAAGTAAGAATTTGTTCTTAACTGACTTGCCTAGTTAAATAAATAAATAAAATTAAAAAAGGCTGCAGTGAGGTTGGGAGTGTGATAGGGTGTTTAGCTCCTCAAAGGAAGATAGTAAACACAGTCAAAAGCATCACACACACACACATACACACACGAACATGGTCAAGATCATCTCAACACACTCAAAAACCAATCAGATCCAAACCACCATGTCGTTCAGGTCTGTAAACAGCTTCACTTCACCCAAACTAATCTATTTTCCAGACCAGGTTGGCTTGGTTCAATCAACAACAGATAATGAATTAAAATACTCCTGAATAATTGCCTGGGGAAATGGAATCTTCTTCCTATACCGCTATTCATACAGCAATACTGTGAGTGGCATTACCTGTGAACAACATTATTTGTTGCATAATTGAATTGTAATCCAAGGGATAGTTGATGGATAGGTAATAATCTCACACAGCAATACCATCTGGAAAAAAGAAAATGGAAAAATGAATCGAGGCCATGTTCCCGTACAATGATTAGAGTGAGTGTATTCCATTGGTACAGTGGCTCTGTACCTGTTGCTGTGAAACGAAGCCTGGGTAGCTTTGCTACATCATAAACATGTGGCGACTGTACCGTGAAGAGTCACATCGGAGCCCTTTATGAAGGCTACTCTAACGCTTTCCCAGTGACCCAGTCTCACATAATTATCAATGATTAATGGACCCTCATATAAGCCGGATATCAACCTGGTTCAGCTTCTCCACTTGACGACATTATTACCTTGGCATTATTGTTACCGTGGCCTTTGACGCCATAAGTTCACGTTCTAATGGGCAGATTGTTAATGCCTTTAGCCCCGCCTCCTCCAAGTGCCCCCTGCCAGTGTTCCTTCCTACATTTTCCGTCTCCAATAAGTGCTCATTATGTAAAAAGCAGCGACTGCCTTCCTGTGACCTCCATTCCGTGTCAAGCCTCTGATGTGGCCATATGGACTGTAGAAAGTCGATTGAGTTCGGCCAACCTCCATTTTGTGTCATGCTCAATTCTGTGTCATGCCTCTGATCGCCTTCCATAAGTGGCCATTGTAAAGAGTGTCAACCGTGTTTCCCGCCAACCTCCATTCTGTGAGGATCCTCTTTTGAGAGCCAATAACAACGTGTTGACACCATTCCAGACACCTCCGTTATAGATCAAGCCTGTAGACCTCTGTCTGTTCTCCATAGAGCTCTGATTATAACCGGTGTCATCTACGTTCCGTAAACTTCCATTGTGTGCCAAGCCTGTAAGACCCCTAATCATCTGTTGAATACTGCAAGGATTTAGTCAATAGAAGATGATAATTGGCAATTACTCTCAGAAAACGACAGAACCAAAGCTAAGGCTGACCAGGAAGAGTGTGTACATCGTGGGACTTCCACTTCCTACTTACTCATCTTACAAGCTCTGGATCAAAATGTAGATTTGGGTGCCTTGTTGCTGATGATGATTCTGTTGGAACAAAAAGGGTATCAATGACCCAGCTAAAGTCATTAGGTCTCCTTGACTGAGTAACTATTGGTCATATGGATGACTGCAAAGGACCAGTGCGGTGGGTGTTCAAGAGATTCCCAATGGATGATGCCCTCCTTTCAGTTCAAATGTGTGTGTTGAGTGGAGTGGCCTTCATGTTTTGAAAAGACTGAGTTGTGTTCCCTGTCAATTGAAAATCCCTTCTCTGCACCACTTGTACCTGGCTGTCATCTTGACCATGGGCTCTATAATATCTAGAGTGTTGTGCAACAGGAGGTCCATGTCTCCTCTCCGTGAAGAGAGAACACTGATGACAGCGGAGGGCAATCATCACTTACATGCCTGACATACACACATGCAGGAACACACACACACACACACACGTGTATTCATGCACGTACACGCAGGCAGACGTACACACACACACCTCTGTTCTCGCCCTTCCACCCTGGGCTACTGATGGCGCTGTGAGAGATGGTCTCTTTAATTTTTTATGATTTTGACATTATTGCCCTTACTGTGCTTGTTCCCTTGGAAACGGACAACCCTTTACCTGCACGAGGGGGCCCCTCCCTCTCTCCTCTTGGCTTGGTCTTTTCAAGACAGTAGACACTGGCAGTACAGGACAGAGCCTTCCAAACAGGGCAATGTTTTGTACTGTACTCACCTAGCAATAATGTGGTACAGTGGGGGAGAACAGGTATTTGATACACTGCCGCTTTGGCAGGTTTTCCCACTTACAAAGCATGTAAGAGGTTTGTAATTTTTATCATAGGTACACTTCAAATGTGAGAGACGGAATCTAAAACTAAAATAAAGAAAATCACATTGTATGATTTTTAAGTAAATCATTTGCATTTTATTGCATGACATAAGTATTTGATCACCAACCAACCAGTTAGAATTCCAGCTCTCACAGACCTGTTTGTCTTTAAGAAGCCCCCTGTTCTCCACTCATTACCTGTATTAACTGCACCTGTTTGAACTCGTTACCTGTATAAAAGACACCTATCCACACACTCAATCAAACAGACTCCAACCTCTCCACAATGGCCAAGACCAGAGAGCTGTGTAAGGACATCAGGGATAACATTTTAGACCTGCACAAGGCTGGGATGGGCTACAGGACAATAGGCAAGCAGCTTGGTGAGATGGCAACAACTGTTGGCGCAATTATTAGAAAATGGAAGAAGTTCAAGATGACGGTCAATCGCCCTCGGTCTGCGGCTCCATGCAAGATCTCACCTCGTGGGGCATCAGTGATCATGAGGAAGGTGAGGGATCAGCCCAGAACTACACGGCAGGACCTGGTCAATGACCTGAAGAGAGCTGGGACCACAGTCTCAAAGAAAACCAATAGTAACACACTACGCCGTCATTAATTAAAATCCTGCAGCGCACGCAAGGTCCCCCTGCTCAAGCCAGCGCATGTCCAGGCCGGTCTGAAGTTTGCCAATGACCATCTGGATGATCCAGAGGAGGAATGGGAGAAGGTCATGTGGTCTGATGAGACAAAAATAGACCTTTTTGGTCTAAACTCCACTCGCCGTGTTTGGAGGAAGAAGAAGGATGAGTACAACCCCAAGAACACCATCCCAACCGTGAAGCATGGAGGTGGAAACATCATTCTTTGGGGATGCTTTTCTGCAAAGGGGACAGGACGACTGCACCGTATTGAGGGGAGGATGGATGTGGCCATGTATCGTGAGATCTTGGCCAACAACCTCCTTCCCTCAGTAAGAGCATTGAAGATGGGTCGTGGCTGGGTCTTCCAGCATGACAACGACCCGAAACAACACACAGCCAGGGCAACTAAGGAGTGGCTCCGTAAGAAGCATCTCAAGGTCCTGGAGTGGCCTAGCCAGTCTCCAGACCTGAACCCAATAGAAAATCTTTGGAGGGAGCTGAAAGTCCGTATTGCCCAGCGACAGCCCTGAAACCTGAAGTATCTGGAGAAGGTCTGTATGGAAATAGTGTTATTTGACGTGTCAAATAAGCTTGTTGACCAATCAGTACCTGAATGTGACTGCACGTCAAATAATAATTTTACGCGTTCATAATTTTTTTACGTAGTTTTTACACATTGATTACGCTATCACTCGTATTTCATGTGTCACAACGATTCATCGATAGGTATGCTATGATGCTGGTAAAGTTGTCTCACACACCTACAGCGCTGGTCATAAAAAAAGCTGGCTAGCTCATGGATGCAAACAATGTTCTTCCCCAAAAACATAGCAACACGACATCTGTTTCAGTAGCTATAGATAGCTAGCTAACTATATAGCTAGGTGTCATCTAAAATAACCCTAATTTATAAGACAGTTCTTATTTGATTAGTGTTGGTCGGACCCATCTATGTGAAGCTAGCCACAATAAGGATTAGCCCCAATAGTGGACTTTACGGGTTAGCCTTCAAAAGAAAAGTATGGCATAATTCTACTATTTGTATTCATTTGCATCACTGTCAATGGCATACATATTCTGAAGGCAAACTGCAAATTCCACTATTGTGCCTAATCCTTATTGTGGCTAGCTTCACAGCACAATCCGGTCCGGTCAAGCCTCACTAGCCAGATGAAGCTAGCTGGCTGCCTATAACGTTAGCTTTGGGCAACAGGGTTAAGTAGCTTGCTATGAACTGAAGTTCAATTTCAATAGGCAAACAACAAGTGGCAACCTAGCTCTTAATTACTCTCGCAAGGAGTCCTAAATCATTTCTAAGAATAATAAAAATGACTGCTGTTTCTACTGGTCATTGTTTTCAGGCTGGTTGTATTGGTGCTAGCTAGGTACCATAGAAGTTGCGGTCGAACAAATGATGCTTTATTACCAACGCGTATTGTAAACACATCGTTCGTGGCCGGTGTTTGCAGACTTTTTTTGTACAGCTTTGACAGTGCTACTGTATCTTTTTTGACACACAAAGATCCAAACGGCGTTCTATAGTATATATGTTGTGAAGCTAATAGCAGTGACGCTATTACTGTGTAACTCCGGTAGCGCAACATCTGAAAAATAGTGCAATTCGTAGTGAGTACCGGTGAACGACCAGCCAACATCACCCAAGACAGAGAACAGTTGATTGTCAAGGGCAATGAATTCCATTATCTTGGCTTTAATGGATTTCGCCTCTGAGTTGTCTCGCTGAAATTCTCTTTCTCTTTCAAATGACTGCTTGACTTGTTTACTGCTCGATCCACACAGCAGACATTGTGGGCTAGGTTAGGAATGCTGTGCTGCACGTGTAGCGCAAAATGTTACATGGAGTTATTACATCCTGTACCTAATGTTATATAGGTATGGACGGTGGCTTTAGCATCGGCGTTAAACTAGATATCAGGCCGATTCCGATATGTTCACCGATTATTTATTATTATTTTTATTTATATATATATATATATATATATATTTTTTTTTTTTTGTAAATATTTTTTATATCGTGCATCCCTACTTTTCAAATTACTTCTGTTAGAAACATTTCAATTTAGCCCTCTCCATATAGGCCAATTCACACGTGTGTAAAGGGTTAACTGTCTGTTATGTGTGTGTGGTCCAGTTACAGAACATAAATTAACCCTACGATGACACAGCTGTGGATGTGAGTGTGTCCATTTTTCTTTCTTGGCGCACAAGGAAGCAGTGACTCTCTCACCCGGCCCAGATCACCCAACTGTGACTAAACACCTACCCAAGTGTCCTAAAGCCTCCCTTTAGAATCAGATTAAACTCCTTTCCTCCATCTCTACTCACCATCCGGCACTGAGGAATTACTAGCCTCCTCTTAGGGGAATTACATTTAGGGGAAACATTGAGCAGTTTCTTCCTCCATTTCCCTCATGAAACCTCTGCTAGCCCCGGCTGAGACTCCAGTGACTTTAAGCAAAGCTGCTCTGAGATGAATCACAGTTTCCACCCTACTAACCTCCACCAGGGCCGTGTTCAGTAGGCACGAAACAGAAGAAAACGGAGTGAAACGTGGTGGTACTATCTGAACTAGTCCATTAAGAGATTGCTGTGCTAAACATCTTGCAACAGTTTGCAATAATGAACACAAACCAGATTTTGCAGTACAGTGGGTGGAGAGGAAGAGCATCGTACAGTATAGGGAGCTAGTTGGTTAACACTGAGCTGGAATTAGGAGCCCTTACTGTACGTCTGAATGAGTAATGACATGACAAATCTAAATCCTTTCACAGTGGCTGCAAACAGAACATCATACAGTAAGCTAGTTGGTTAGCACTGTGCAGGAACCCTTATGTCTCTCAATGAGTAATGCCATGACATCATAAACCTGACATCACAGGTCTGAACCCCATTCATGGCTTTAACACTGAGTGACATGACAAATGTACACACATTCACATCAGTCAATGCTTGATGACCATCACATAAGCGATAGTATAGTCAAGCCCACTCTTAACACATCACGACAATGGAGTTATATATGATGCATATTGTATGGGTTATATGATGCATATTGTATGGGTTATATGATGCCTAGGTAAGAGGAAGCTGCAGTAGTTCTGGGTTATAAAAGTCACTGAAGCTATGTTATGCTCTAACAGACCTACTATTTCAGCTTTATGACCCCAAGCTTTATGCCAGAAGTTTTTTTTTTTTTTTTACAGATGAAGACGATAGAGGGCTTTATTATTTTATTGCAATTACCCATCTAACAAGCTTCTGAGAAATCTATGTTTGGGAGATATCTGATTTAAATACCTACTGTGGTCCAGTCAGTATGTTGGTGTATTATGTTGGAAATTCATGATTTTCATTGAGTATGACTTCAAGCCACAGTAATTATAGGTTTTCAATAAGAAGCTGAACATAGAGGGATTTGCATTATGAGTGTTGATGCAGAAAATAGCTGTAGGGAGACTATATCCAACAATTCTCGATCAAGGTTGTAACAATGATTTTAAAGGTCCCATGCAGTCAAAAAAATGTGATTTCCAAGTGTTTTGTATATTTCCACACTATAATGTTGGAATAATACTGTGTAATTGTGAAAATTATGATAATGCCCTTGTAGTGTAAGAGCTGTTTGGAAAGAAAAGTGGCTGAAATTTCAGCCTGTTTTGATGGGATGGAGTTTTGGCCTGCCTGGTTATATCCCCAGGCGATAAATAAGTTAATAGACCAATAAGAAAGAAAGTTCCAAACCTTTCTGCCAATAACAGTTTTCAGTTTTCCCCTCCCCACTCAGACCACTCCCAGACAATCCTAGCAAAATAATTTATTGAGAAATGCACTTTGTGAAGAAGCTTTTTTTGACTTAATCTATATTATTACAACCACTGAGATGGCCCAGCCAAATCTATAACCCATCGCTTCTTCTCCCTATTTCCCATTGAAACAGAAATATTGGAGTTGGCCAAACTTGAGGGGGAATCAATCACACGACACAATGATGTCTGAATTCATTTATTTCTCCAGTTTTATAACTCCTCCACGACGTTACTTAACATGATGGATGGTTATTCCTTCTGTCATCCACTCAGGCCACGGTTTATATTATATCCGAGAGGAGTAGATTTTGGGAAATATTGCCACCCTTTCCACTTCTGTATCTGTGAGTTGATGATATTATTCTAACCTGACCGCTGACAGTCTTCATCATCATATTATTATTATTATCCTTACTTTCATTATTATTATTATCATTGCTATGGTGATCATAATTGTCGTCATTGTCTTAATGGTCGTGGTTTCGCCACGCTGCAATGCAAATTATTACAGACAATAGACAGTTGAGGCCATAATACGCACCACACGAAATAAAATAAAACCGATTTGAATCGCTTAGAATTACTGTATGATTTGAAAACGATATTTGGTCCATTATAGCTGAGTACTCTGCATTATTGTGCCTAGTGTTTCAGCGTTATGGTAGTTTCCTTATTTATGGCCTCT
Organism: Oncorhynchus tshawytscha; assembly: GCF_018296145.1. Lineage (NCBI taxonomy): Eukaryota > Metazoa > Chordata > Actinopteri > Salmoniformes > Salmonidae > Oncorhynchus > Oncorhynchus tshawytscha. The sequence goes on along the minus strand of NC_056430.1, from coordinate 62,831,644 downwards.
CGGGTTGGTTTATGATGAAAGCAGCATTCTACCAATGTCACTTCCCTCCTATCCCCTGTCTCCTCCACCCACCCTCTGACTATCCATGTCTGGGTCGAAGTTGATTCACTGCCACCTCGATTGGAGGTTCAGGTCTCCAGACTCCCTCTCTCCCTGGTGTGGTGACCGACTGTCCCGCTCCCCTGTCCTTGATTTTTCAGTCTCTTTGGCGTGACATGGAAGACCTGACACAGTCGGGTTAGAGGCAGGGCACTCTGCTCTTCAACACGTTCTCATGTCCACCTCTCAAGAGCACGACACAGAAGTGACTATCAAGCCTTCAGCTAGAGTTCAGTAGACTTGTATTTGGAGGCTCACCTCACCATTAGAACCAGCACATTTGTGCAACTTAAAGGGTGGTTATTGTAAATCAATATAATTATTGCAATTACAGTTGTTATGGTCAAACTCACCCAAATGTTCTAACTAAAAGTACATAGACAAAACAAAAAACATGCTGCCTCGTGCCGGCAGTTTTCAACAAACCTGTTTTTGTTTGCATGTTCCTCATACTGTTCTAAACCGTTAATGATCCTTTTCACGAGTTTCACAGCAATCCCACGATTCTTTAGCAAAAGCCGGTAAGTGCGTGCCTGTTTATGCTTTACGCTAAAATAAACAGTGGAGTGACTGAGCCGGAGTGACGTTGAACAGCCTGCTGTTAGAGCCGGCAATGGGATGCCTTGCTTGCCGAAGGTCGACTGTAAAACCCTCGCCTCTCGCAATCGTATTATTCTGACACATACTTCATAATCAAGTCAATGCGCTGCTGTCTACATATCTTGATCCCTTATTCCAGATCCCAAGCACATTTCCATTCTCGAATCCTTCTCAATCTTCATTCTACAGCACGGAATGACAAACGAACGTCTCTAAATTGCAACCATTCGCCATAACATTAGCATGGGCATGGTTTGATAGGAGTCAGGATCGATTGCATGGAAAGAGAGACATTATCATTCAGATAATTACCCCTTGTTCTGCTGCTGGAGGGGTTTTTGAAGATGTAATAAGTATTTATTGTCAAATCCACATTGCATTGTGGCCCCTCCATAATTGATGATAATGAGATCACAGCGAGACCCTTCATTAAAAGTCAACATGACATTTTCTCTCTCTGCTCTTCTAATGCCGTTTTCACCAGCTCATCTCCTTCTCCCTGTGGAAGCAAAACCTTATGAAACCTCACCAGGTCCAACAAAATATTTTTGAGTCCGTTATTTCTGATCTAGGTACAGCCTAAAAGTGATCAGTCTACAGTTGTTAAAGGGATCGTTCATGTTGGTTTCCTTACCCCGTAAGCAGTCCATGGACAATGTTTGACAACAATCCATGCTTTGGTTAAAAACCTCTTCGGGATCGGTGTCCTGTCCACAGGAGAGTTGAGTTAATGTAGGCTAATATGATTAGCATGAGGTTGTAAGTAACAAGAACATTTCCCAGGACATATCTGATATTGGCAGAAAGCTTAAATTCCTGTTAATCTAACTGCACTTTCCAATTTACACTAGCTATTACAGTGAAAGAATACCTTGCTATTGTTTGAGTAGAGTGCACAGTTTTGAACATGAAACGTTATTGATAAACAAATTAGGCACATTTGGACAGTCTTGATACAACATTTTGAACAGAAATACAATGGTTCATTGGATCAGTCTAAAACTTTGCACATACACTGCTGCCATCTAGTGGTCAAAAGCTAAATTGCACCTGGACTGGAATAATACATTATGGCCTTTCAAAGATGATGGTACAAAAAAATACAAAAGAATGGTTGGTTTTTTTCATCTTTTACCAGATCTATTGTGTTATATTCTCCTACATTCCTTTCACATTTACACAAACTTCAGTGTTTCCATTCAAATGTGTCACGTAGAGTAGGCCAGATGGCTAAACTGGATAACCTAACCTCAATAAAAAGATGGCGGAACCGCAAAAGTTCTTCTGTGCAAAGGTGTTTATTTACAAGTGATTCCGGAACAGAAAAACAATAGTACTGCCATCAACGTCTACCTTATGGGACAGCTTAACAACAATGCTGCCCCATCCACAGCTCAATCCAAAAAATCCCCCTTAGAGACTGGAGAGAGGCTCCTTTTGTAGGGTTAGCCCCTCCCCTCAGAACAATTAACCCTAATTAATTAATCAATTAACAATACAAACCTACATTTTCCATGAACTAAACATACTAAAGGATATACATTGCAACACGGTTTTAAACAATATCACAACATAACATTTACAACATTACATCATTACTGACAATATCTTTCAATATGCCCATATGCATTAATGAGCCATTTGGGACAGGCACTATAAAGCCAACCCAATTCCCTTAGCTCGGGTCCTTTTCCAGCATACCCAGAAGCTACAGAGATGCCTGAGAGAGGAACAGAACAAACAAACAATGCGCTCATCCACAACATTGATAAGTATAATAATTATTGTATCTCTCAAATATGAACATTGACAAGTGTGAAATGCATGCACCAAGACAGAAGTTAAATTGTGTGTCGACCCACATTGTTAACTTATGGTATAATGGCGCAGGGAGGAGTGATGAATATGTGTGTGCGTTAAAGAACCAAATGCTGCCCGCGGCCAGTGACGGACTTCTACGTCACAAAATGGTACCAGGAATATGCATATCCCTGCTTCAGGGCCAGAGTTACAGGCAGTTAGATTTGGGTATGTCATTTTAGGCGAAAATTTAACAGAACTTCTTAAGGGTCCGCCCCTTAAGTTTCCATGGCACTGTTTCCAAATGCTCAAAATTATAATATTGGTACCATGACTCCCATTCAAGTTACAGTTCAGATGTAAGCGTTTTTCACGTATCATGTTCAAATCATCTATAAGTGACTTTGTTGAGCTTCACAACCAATTTGAGATACTTTCGGTTGGGTTTGGATATGTTGTACAAAACATGCTAATAACGCTACCAGGACTTGGATGGGATTTGTGCCACAAATGCTAGAACGTTAGCATTTGGAAACAGTGCCAGGGAAATAAACCCAAAGCATGGCTTGCTGTCATACCTTGTCCAGAAACTGCTTACAGGGTCAGGAAACCAATGTGCTATTTCGTCATTTGGGTGAACTATCCCTTTAGCTGTACTTCTTGGTCTGATCCAAGTGCAGTTGTGCAAATCCACCACTTTTTCCACATTGCTCCTGATCCAGGAACTGTATAGTGATTCACAACCATTGACAGTTTCACTGATCCAAGTACAGCTATTGCATGCTCTGCTCATACCATCTCATAGGACCATGAAATTCCTGATTAATAAGGTCCTGCTATTAGCTTTTAATCATCACTCAATACAGTCCCCCTGTATTTACAAGTCTACAAAATTGATCGCATTAACCTATGGCAACAGTGCAGTTGCATTAAGGCTTGTCTGTTCTTTAGGCCCTTAATGAGACTGTTGCTCTAAAATGGCGGTGGTAACGGATGAGTGGTGAGGCCCTACAGTAAGTGCTCCTTTCGGCCAGTAGGAGAACAGTGGATCTAGTTTCACCGGCAGAGAGCCCCTCTAATAATGCCACCAGGGCCTGTATCCATGGAGATGCAGCCGTAACCTCTTCAGCCTTCTGCCCTTTGACCTTTCAATTTCAACCACTAGCGAGGAAAGTCTCATAAAGAAACGATCACTTCAGGGCAGGTTATAGGTTGTGTCATGTGCTTTTTTGCCGTCTTAGCTGAACAGCAATGTTCCCTATTGTTCAGAATGACCCAATTTCTTCTGGCGCAGCAGGTTCCACACACTTCTCAGAGCAGTTTGGGAGCACCGAAATAGAATAGACATTCACTGAACTGCTGCGAGACTTTAGTCTAATGCGTCTCATTATTATGGACGTTTTTAATCCCTCAGAGACCATAGTTCACATCTTCCTCTGCATTTATTAGAGATTACAGACCACTGTATATCTCTCTGACTGCTGGGGCCTGACAGTGCACTGTCTTCCTTCTCGGCCTCACAGCAAGTTGTGCCACGCAAATGAAAATTGTCTACCTCCTGTATATCATTACGTGATGTGATTCAGGAACCAAATAATTGTGGGTAAGGGATAGAATTTGAGCGATCATTTTTATCGCGCGTTGGTTTGTTGCGACCATACTCACTGTTTACTCGCTGATAACACTCTGTGGCGTCATGTGGCAGTTCGTAATGATCTGGATACTTCAGAACATTTGCCGGCTACACTGCAGATTTATGGCAGTTATTGATCATTTGGATCTACGGCGCGACTGCTTCCATAAGTTATGGGTTGTGGTCTTGCGGGGGTATTGACAAGCCAGGATCTCAGGGGTGGGAGGTGGTGAGAAGGGATATGGTTGTTGATATTGATTTGGCCACCATTAATGTTAACATGAGACATTGCCTTGCGTACTTTGTTTCAGCCAGATCAGACTCCCTGAATAAATGTAGGCCCGGCCAATACTCCGCTAGGCTGGTTCTGTTGATCAGTAGGCCTATATGTTGCTTTGAAAGCTAAAAGAAGCCTAGCTTTGAGTGGGCACGTTGCACCATTCTACTTAGAGGTTTGTGAAAATTGCTACTACAGAAATTGTGATAATGGTGTAAAAACCTCTTTAGTACGTTGTTACCCACCCTCTCACCATTTGCTACTATAACGTAACCTACACGTTGCTATTGAGTAATTGGGTCATGAAAAGGTCAAAGGGGGAACAATTACTAGTGGTAGCTATTAACTGCGGTGCATAAATGCTATTGATCTACGGTGGCATCATTTAGCATAGAGCGAACAACATTTAGCATAGAGCGAACAACATTTAGCATAGAGCGAACAACATTTAGCATAGAGAACAACATTTAGCATAGAGCGAACAACATTTAGCATAGAGCGAACAACATTTAGCATAGAGCGAACAACATTTAGCATAGAGCGAACAACATTTAGCATAGAGAACAACATTTATTTTAAATTTTCCCATGAAATATGGGACCAACACTGTACATGTTGCGTTTATATTTTTGTTCAGTATACTATAGTTCGGAGTGAGAGAAAGAGCTAGATGGAGACAAAAGGTATAGCTACAATTCTGAGCGATCTATAGGCACAGCAATCTGTAGTCAAGCTAAAAGACAGAGCCATCAGAGACTATCTATTATTCAAGCAGCCAATACACTCAGCTCCACCACCACTATTATCCCCCAGTGTCTGAGCTCAGCTCGGTTTCCAATGTGGTGCTAGTGTAGCCAAACACTGGGTGTACTCAATGAGGCTGTGAGAATGCGGAGCTCTGTGCCGTGCCGTTGTGTGTGTTTGTGTGCGCCCGTAAGGCCTGCGAGACAGTGAGGAGGTAGTGGTACAGTACTTTGGCTGCCATAGGCTGTACAAGCCATCTGGAGAGATGATTAGCCAGACATTGTTTTTCCCCCGCTCTGCTCTTAGTGGTGTCTGTTGTATGTCTTGCAAGACTTCAGGCTAATTTAGATCTGCTAAAGCTATGATACAGTAAAACAAATCAAGTTGACTCACTCTTCTTCTCTCTCTCTCTCTCTCTCTCTCTCTCTCTCTCTCTCTCTCTCTCTCTCTCTCTCTCTGTCTCTGTCTCTGTCTGTCTCTCTCTGTCTGTCTGTCTGTCTGTCTGTCTGTCTGTCTGTCTGTCTGTCTGTCTGTCTGTCTCTCTGTCTGTCTCTCTGTCTGTGTCTGTCTCTCTGTCTGTCTCTGTCTGTCTCTCTCTGTCTCTCTCTGTCTCTCTCTTCTCTGTCTGTCTCTGTCTGTCTCTGTCTGTCTCTGTCTGTCTCTGTCTGTCTCTGTCTGTCTCTGTCTGTCTCTGTCTGTCTCTGTCTGTCTCTGTCTGTCTCTGTCTGTCTCTGTCTGTCTGTCTCTGTCTGTCTCTGTCTGTCTCTCTCTGTCTCTCTCTGTCTCTGTCTCTCTCTGTCTCTGTCTGTCTCTGTCTGTCTCTCTCTGTCTCTCTCTGTCTCTGTCTCTCTCTGTCTCTCTCTGTCTCTCTCTGTCTCTCTCTGTCTCTCTCTGTCTCTCTCTGTCTCTCTCTCTCTCTCTGTCTCTCTCTCTCTCTCTGTCTCTCTCTCTGTCTCTCTCTGTCTCTGTCTCTGTCTCTTTCTGTCTCTGTCTGTCTGTCTCTCTCTGTCTCTCTCTGTCTCTGTCTGTCTCTGTCTGTCTCTGTCTGTCTCTGTCTGTCTCTGTCTCGGTCTGTCTGTCTCTCTCTGTCTCTGTCTGTCTCTGTCTCTGTCTCTGTCTCTGTCTGTCTCTGTCTGTCTCTCTCTGTCTCTGTCTCTCTCTGTCTCTCTCTGTCTCTGTCTCTGTCTCTGTCTCTCTGTCTCTCTCTCTCTCTCTCTCTCTCTCTCTCTCTCTCTCTCTCTCTCTCTCTCTCTCTGCAGTTTGCTGTTTCGTGGTCCACAAGAGGTGCCATGAGTTTGTCACGTTCTCTTGCCCCGGTGCGGATAAGGGTCCCGACACAGACGTAAGTAGCCGTACCCCACCCTCTACCCCTCATGTTCTCACCGCCTCTCCACTCTCAGGGTCCCTAAGCTTCTGTCAATGTACCCCTCCCAAAATGCACCCCTAGCGAAAGGGGGCACCGCCAAGGCAAATCTCTTCCAAGCCTGCGTCCCAAACGACACCCTATTACCATATAGTGTATAAATGTTTTTGTAGGGTGCCTTTTGGGACGCAGGCTAAGTATATGGCTACTCTCAAAGTGACAGCCTTGCAGGACGGACCGAACGTCCTTGTCTCGTTGACCGGGGCTGAGCATTAAGGAAGAGGAATGAGTCTGCTCCTTGTCTGACAGGAGATCATTGTGTGTGGAGGCCCAGAGCTGTAGTATCATACATCACCTTGCTCTGTGTATTGGGAGGCCAGTCAGGCTAGTTTTTTTGGCTTGAAGTTGTAGGAATTTAATTTTGGCAGAGTTCTTTTGGTTTGGTATCATAAAGAAGTTGGCTCTATACTCTACTTTCAAACACCTGACAATAACTTTCCATTTAAAACGGTGTGTTCTGAAATGGAAAACAAAATGACCACCTGGACCCTTCTCAATTTGATGCCTAGTGAACGCAACCGGTCACTTCAAGTTCAGTGGCTTTGGACACGTCTGCTTTAATCTCTCACTCGGGCAGGAAGTCGGATAATGAACAGGGCTCTCTGGATGAATCATACCAGCTGATGGCCAGCTTACCTCGTTTCACCTCAATATACCTCATTTTATTTTCTGAGGGGTCACTTTGTCCCAGTCATTATATCACTCGAGGACATTTCCAGGTCCACTCCGAAGTGTACACTCGTTTACTCCCTGTTAAGAGCTGGGACATGGGGAGATTCCCCATGATTTAAGACTTTTGACTGGCCCCAGTAGTCTAACTAAATGACAACCCACACCAGTGTCATACTTGGTACTCTTGACATCACATGAAAAGATATTACATTAACCTTCAGCATCTGTGTTGAATTATTTAGTGCATAAATCTCTCCTGAATAAATCTTACTTGGATCACCACTTAGATGCCAAAGCAGTGGATGAAGAGTGACTCCTAGTACTTTCCTCTGTGGGAGTGTGGCCTCCTAGCACGTTAGGTGTGAAGGTACACTAGCCTGGCCTAGCAGCACAACTCTGACTGGTTGCATCCCAAAACACATCCTATTCCCTATAGAGTGCACTAGTTTTGACCAGAGCCCTGGTCCAAAATAGTGCACGATATAGGCAATGTGATGCCATTTGGGACTCAACTTCTTTCTCCCTCTCATGGCCTTCTCCGGGTGGCCCGTAACTGGAGATGTCATTCAAGCTCCTCAGCCGTCCGCTGCCTTCAGTAGAACGCCCCGCGGCTGACACCCAAGCTCTAAAGAAAGTAGTACGTGCACATGTGTCAAAGTCATTACACCGAGGGCTGTGTGTCTGTGGGTTTTCGCTCCTCCCTTGTATTTGATTGCTGACCAGACCGGTCGCGTGGCATGCGCGAGCATTGCTAAATAAATGTACACATGCACGTTATTCAATCATTGCACCCAAGCTACTCGCGCGCGCCAACGAGCGTCTGCATTGCCAGGCGCTAAAATAGAAGTTGATTCTATTTGTGACACAGAATGTGCTGCACGTCCCGCATCTCCCATCTCCTCATTGGTTTTTAGGAACATATACCCACATGCCATCTCCTCATTGATTTTTAGAAGCATATACCCCCATGCCATCTCCTCATTGATTTTTAGGAACATATGCCCACGTGGGTGATTGAAAGATGAACCGAGGTTGGTTGTGGTAATGCACCTTTTTATGAAAGTTAGTTGCCAATCGCCATATAAAGTCCAAAGAAGAAAAAGAGGCCTGGAAGGAGGAGCGATGACTAGAAACGATTCGGGTTGACCGTTTTATGTGTGGATTAATTGTTGGAGTAGAGGACCTTGTGCGTTTCAGGTAAAATAACAACCCAATGTTTATATCCCAGGACAAATTAGCTAGCAACAGCAAGCTAGCTATCTAAATTGTCATAAATGTTTCATGCTTTTCGACCTGTCCCCAAATTAATATAATTGGTACAGAGTTTGTTTTGATATTTCAACCTGCGTGTCATGATCGCGTTTGGACAAAATTATTTTGCGCACGATGGCGCGCGTCCGGTTTGGGCATGGCGTAACACAGTTTATTCAGATGATCAAAGCTTGATGATCAGTTGATTATTTGAATCAGCTGTGGAGTGCTAGGGTGAAAAACAAAACATGCACCCCTTTTGAATCCCAAGGACCGAGCTCGGGAGACCCTGCGCCAGGTCGTCCATGGAATGAGTTTGACACCCCTGTGCTAAGGGATTGTCTTTGCTAGTGGGGCTTAGAGGGGTTATGATAAGGGCAGCAGGTAACTCCCCATTTTGTCAGCATTCCAGATATATGTTCATGTTAATTATAGTAATCCAACTTTATGGACTTATTAGGGCAGAAGTTGTCATTATTCACAGATTTAGGACCAGTTTACCAACCAGCTTACCGACCCCCATAGTGACTTCAGATCTAGGGCATCCTATCAGATATGTTATTAGCAAATCAGTCATCTGTGGCCACATTTCTCAGCATTACAGTAACAGATGGTTGAGTTACATAATGTAAGAAAAGCACTGTTCCTACTGAAAAGTGTCTCTGGTTCATGGGCTTCCGGATGCATTCAAACAAAAAGTGTGCGTTGTTTTTTTGAGTCTGCTAATGTAGCCGTAATGACCGCCGCAAGCCAACGTTAGCCTCGCGAAATGCCCACATCTTAATAATTTAGCCCATTCCACATGGGATACGCATCCCAAATGGCACCCCATTGCCTATATAGTGCACTACTTTTGAACAGGGCCCATATAGTGCACTATATAGGGAATAGGGTGCCATTTGGCACGCAGAGAGGTTGTACAATGTGAATTGCTCAGCCGGGATAGATTCGCTGCACATGTTTTTTTATTTCACCTTTATTTAACCAGGTAGGCTAGTTGAGAACAAGTTCTCATTTGCAACTGCGACCTGGCCAAGATAAAGCATAGCAGTGTGAACAGACAACACAGAGTTACACATGGAGTAAACAATTAACAAGTCAATAACACAGTAGAAAAAAAGGGGAGTATATATACATTGTGCAAAAGGCATGAGGAGGTAGGCGAATAATTACAATTTTGCAGATTAACACTGGAGTGATAAATGATCAGATGGTCATGTACAGGTAGAGATATTGGTGTGCAAAAGAGCAGAAAAGTAAATAAATAAAAACAGTATGGGGGTGAGGTAGGTAAAAATGGGTGGGCTATTTACCGATAGACTATGCACAGCTGCAGCGATCGGTTAGCTGCTCAGATAGCAGATGTTTGAAGTTGGTGAGGGAGATAAAAGTCTCCAACTTCAGCGATTTTTGCAATTCGTTCCAGTCACAGGCAGCAGAGAACTGGAACGAAAGGCGGCCAAATGAGGTGTTGGTTTTAGGGATGATCAGTGAGATACACCTGCTGGAGCGCGTGCTACGGATGGGTGTTGCCATCGTGACCAGTGAACTGAGATGAGACGGAGCTTTACCTAGCATGGACTTGTAGATGACCTGGAGCCAGTGGGTCTGGCGACGAATATGTAGCGAGTGCCAGCCGACTAGAGCATACAAGTCGCAGTGGTGGGTGGTATAAGGTGCTTTAGTGACAAAACGGAACTGCATCCAGTTTGCTGAGTAGAGTGTTGGAAGCAATTTTGTTAGATGACATCACCGAAGTCGAGGATCGGTAGGATAGTCAGTTTTACTAGGGTAAGTTTGGCGGCGTGAGTGAAGGAGGCTTTGTTACGGAATAGAAAGCCGACTCTTGACTTGATTTTTGATTGGAGATGTTTGATATGAGTCTGGAAGGAGAGTTTACAGTCTAGCCAGACACCTAGGTACTTATAGATGTCCACATATTCAAGGTCGGAACCATCCAGGGTGGTGATGCTGGTCAGGCGTGCGGGTGCAGGCAGCGAACGGTTGAAAAGCATGCATTTGGTTTTACTAGCGGTACAGAGCAGTTGGAGGCCACAGAAGGAGTGTTGTATGGCATTGAAGCTTGTTTCGAGGTTAGATAGCACAGTGTCCAAGGACGGGCCGGAAGTATATAGAATGGTGTCGTCTGCGTAGAGGTGGATCAGGGAATCGCCCGCAGCAAGAGCAACATCATTGATATATACAGAGAAAAGAGTCGGCCCGAGGATTGAACCCTGTGGCACCCCCATAGAGACTGCCAGAGGACCGGACAGCATGCCCTCCGATTTGACACACTGAACTCTGTCTGCAAAGTAATTGGTGAACCAGGCAAGGCAGTCATCCGAAAAACCGAGGCTACTGAGTCTGCCGATAAGAATATGGTGATTGACAGAGTCGAAAGCCTTGGCATGGTCGATGAAGACGGCTGCACAGTACTGTCTTTTATCGATGGCGGTTATGATATCGTTTAGTACCTTGAGCGTGGCTGAGGTGCACCCGTGACCGGCTCGGAAACCAGATTGCACAGCTGAGAAGGTACGTGGGATTCGAGATGGTCAGTGACTTGTTTGTTGACTTGGCTTTCGAAGACCTTAGATAGGCAGGGCAGGATGGATATAGGTCTGTAACAGTTTGGGTCCAGGGTGTCTCCCCCTTTGAAGAGGGGGATGACTGCGGCAGCTTTCCAATCCTTGGGGATCTCAGACGATATGAAAGAGAGGTTGAACAGGCTGGTAATAGGGGTTGCGACAATGGCGGCGGATAGTTTCAGAAATAGAGGGTCCAGATTGTCAAGCCCAGCTGATTTGTACGGGTCCAGGTTTTGCAGCTCTTTCAGAACATCTGCTATCTGGATTTGGGTAAAGGAGAACCTGGAGAGGCTTGGGCGAGTAGCTGCGGGGGGGGCGGAGCTGTTGGCCGAGGTTGGAGTAGCCAGGCGGAAGGCATGGCCAGCCGTTGAGAAATGCTTGTTGAAGTTTTCGATAATCATGGATTTATCGGTGGTGACCGTGTTACCTAGCCTCAGTGCAGTGGGCAGCTGGGAGGAGGTGCTCTTGTTCTCCATGGACTTCAGTGTCCCAGAACTTTTGGAGTTGGAGCTACAGGATGCAAATTTCTGCCTGAAGAAGCTGGCCTTAGCTTTCCTGACTTGGCGTGTATTGGTTCCTGACTTCCCTGAACAGTTGCATATCGCGGGGACTATTCAATACTATTGCAGTCCGCCACAGGATGTTTTTGTGCTGGTAGAGGGCAGTCAGGTCTGGAGTGAACCAAGGGCTATATCTGTTCTTAGTTCTGCATTTTTTGAACGGAGCATGCTTATCTAAAATGGTGAGGAAGTTACTTTTAAAGAATGACCAGGCATCCTCAACTGACGGGATGAGGTCAATGTCCTTCCAGGATACCCGGGCCAGGTCGATTAGAAAGGCCTGCTCACAGAAGTCTTTTAGGGAGTGTTTGACAGTGATGAGGGGTGGTCGTTTGACTGCGGCTCCATAGCGGATACAGGCAATGAGGCAGTGATCGCTGAGATCCTGGTTGAAGACAGCGGAGGTGTATTTGGAGTTCCAGTTGGTCAGGATGACGTCTAGGAGGGTGCCCTTGTTTACAGATTTAGGGTTGTACCTGGTGGGTTCCTTGATGATTTGTGTGAGATTGAGGGCATCTAGCTTAGATTGTAGGACTGCCGGGGTGTTAAGCATATCCCAGTTTAGGTCACCTAACAGAACAAACTCTGAAGATGGGGGGCGATCAATTCGCAAATGGTGTCCAGGGCACAGCTGGGAGCTGAGGGGGGTCGGTAGCAGGTGGCAACAGTGAGAGACTTATTTCTGGAGAGAGTAATTTTCAAAATGAGTAGTTCGAACTGTTTGGGTATGGACCTGGAAAGTATGACATTACTTTGCAGGCTATCTCTGCAGTAGACTGCAACTCCTCCCCCTTTGGCAGTTCTATCTTGACGGAAAATGTTATAGTTGGGTATGGAAATCTCAGAATTTTTGCTGGCCTTCCTGAGCCAGGATTCAGACACGGCAAGGACATCAGGGTTAGCAGAGTGTGCTAAAGCAGTGGGTAAAACAAACTTAGGGAGGAGGCTTCTGATGTTAGCGCTATGTGCAGTTTTCCCTAGCAACCGAATTGCTAGGTGGGCAGAATCCAAAATAAAGGGTGAATACTAGGAGCATAAACCATGGTTCTGTCACAAATGGGACCCTATTGCCTATATTGTGCACTACTTTCCATAGGGCTCTGGTCAAAAGTAGTGTACTAAATAAGGAATAGGGTGCCATTTGGGACCCTAGCCCTGACTAGGTCTAACTTAGAGCACTTCAGCAATATGGAAAAGCAAACATACTGAAGAATAGGTTCCTATGGCAAAGTGTACTGTAAAGGACTAATGAAAAACTGTTGTGCTCGCATCAACCAATCTCCAAATACCACCCTTTCCACTTGAGCATGAGGGCTATGTTTTCCCGGAGGCACATTGAGGGTTAATTAGCTAGATTAGTGCAGTTAACTGCTTCAAAATGGTTTCATTTGACCACTCTGCTCTTTGTTGCCAACAGAGGCTTGGCAAGTATGTGTAGTGTTTTGCAGAACAAGTTTGGTTAATAATTAGGGCTGGGAATTGCCAGGAACCTAACAATATGATATCACCATACTTATTTGGCGATATGATATGTATTGCGATTCAAGACTGTGATTTTATTCGATGTTCCAAACATATTGCTCACCATATGTCTGCTGCAGAGAGACGAGAGAGAGCCATGAATAAAATGGATTTGATCAGTCATGGAAATACAATTCGGTCCCTAATTGATAACAAAGTATGAAGGAAAAATACTGGAGTTTTGGTTCAGGTACAGGCAACCAGCACAAAAATAAAGCGATACGCTATATCATCAGAAATAATATCCCGATATGTAACTATAAATTTTTTCCCCATCACCATTAATAATGCATGGACTTCCTGGTCCCCCTACAGGGCCATGGAGATGAAACACAGATGTCTGCATTCCTAATGGCACCCTATTCCTTACATAGTGTACTACTCGGGGTAATACGTAGGCTTTGTTTACTCAGGCAGACCAATTCTGATCTTTTTTTTCACTAATTGGTATTTTGACCGATCAGATGTGAACATATCAGTGGGGGAAGATATTAGTGGGGGAAGAAAATCTTAATTGGGATGCCTGTGTGAACGCAGCCATCGAGTCTTGGTCTCAAAACAATGCACTATATAGGGAATAGGTTGTCATTGGGGATGTTGCCTGATAGAGTCAGTGGCTGAGTCATGAAGGACCCGTCCTTCCTACCTCCCCAGTATATGAATGGTAAATGCCTGACGGTAAATGTAGCCTGCTAGCCGCCCATGTCTCTATGATGTAATCATGCTCGTCTATGGCACACTCCAACCCTCCTCTCCTCCTTTTCACCCCTCGCCCCCAACGGAGTCGAATACCAGCGTGCGCTCTCAGTAGCACATGCCCCTGCGCTTGCATGCCAGACCACAGGAGGTTGGTGGCATCTTAATTGGGAAAGACGGGCTTGTGGTAATGGCTGGAGCGGAATTAGATGGAATGGTATCAAATACAACAAACACATGGTTTCCATGTTTGATGCCATTCCAAATCAAATCAAATCAAATGTTTATTTGTTACATACACATGGTTAGCAGATGTTAATGCGAGTGTTGCGAAATGCTTGTGCTTCTAGTTCCGACAATGCAGTAATAACCAACAAGTAATCTAACTAACAATTCCAAAACTACTGTCTTATACACAGTGTAAGGGGATAAAGAATATGTACATAAGGATATATGAATGAGTGATGGTACAGAGCAGCATAGGCAAGATACAGTAGATGGTATCAAGTACAGTATATACATATGAGATGAGTATGTAAACAAAGTGGCATAGTTAAAGTGGTTAGTGATACATGTATTACATAAGGATGCAGTCGATGATATAGAGTACAGTATATACGTATGCATATGAGATGAATAATGTAGGGTAAGTAACATTATATAAGGTAGCATTGTTTAAAGTGGCTAGTGATATATTTACATCATTTCCCATCAATTCCCATTATTAAAGTGGCTGGAGTTGAGTCAGTGTCAGTGTGTTGGCAGCAGCCACTCAATGTTAGTGGTGGCTGTTTAACAGTCTGATGGCCTTGAGATAGAAGCTGTTTTTCAGTCTCTCGGTCCCAGCTTTGATGCACCTGTACTGACCTCGCCTTCTGGATGATAGCGGGGTGAACAGGCAGTGGCTCGGGTGGTTGATGTCCTTGATGATCTTTATGGCCTTCCTGTAACATCGGGTGGTGTAGGTGTCCTGGAGGGCAGGTAGTTTGCCCCCGGTGATGCATTGTGCAGACCTCACTACCCTCTGGAGAGCCTTACGGTTGTGGGCGGAGCAGTTGCCGTACCAGGCGGTGATACAGCCCGCCAGGATGCTCTCGATTGTGCATCTGTAGAAGTTTGTGAGTGCTTTTGGTGACAAGCCGAATTTCTTCAGCCTCCTGAGGTTGAAGAGGCGCTGCTGCGCCTTCTTCACGATGCTGTCTGTGTGAGTGGACCAATTCAGTTTGTTTGTGATGTGTATGCTGAGGAACTTAAAACTTGCTACCCTCTCCACTACTGTTCCATCGATGTGGATAGGGGGGTGTTCCCTCTGCTGTTTCCTGAAGTCCACAATCATCTCCTTAGTTTTGTTGACGTTGAGTGTGAGGTTATTTTCCTGACACCACACTCCGAGGGCCCTCACCTCCTCCCTGTAGGCTGTCTCGTCGTTGTTGGTAATCAAGCCTACCACTGTTGTGTCGTCCGCAAACTTGATGATTGAGTTGGAGGCGTGCGTGGCCACGCAGTCGTGGGTGAACAGGGAGTACAGGAGAGGGCTCAGAACGCACCCTTGTGGGGCCCCAGTGTTGAGGATCAGCGGGGTGGAGATGTTGTTGCCTACCCTCACCACCTGGGGGCGGCCCGTCAGGAAGTCCAGTACCCAGTTGCACAGGGCGGGGTCGAGACCCATTCCATGATGCCATGCCATTCCATCCTCCCCTCAGCAGCCTCCACTCTGTGTCAGACGTTCCAAAGAGATTGTGGCTCACACACAGAGCGCTGGAAATTCGAAACATTTTTGTGCTTAGCACACACTCTCTCGTTCTTTTAGTGTTGACATGTACAGCGGAGTGGAGGGTGCTGATGTCCCTGCTCCTTTAGCCAAATGAAAACCCATGACCTCTCTTTCCTCACTTTTCTCTTTCTCTTTCCTGCGCTCTTTCTTTCTCCTCTTTCTCTCTCCTCTCTCTGCGCTCTCATCTCTCTCTCACACACACACACACACACACACACACACACACCCTGTCTCCCCCTCTTCTCTCTTTCTCTCATTTATGTATTTCTCTCTCTCAGCACAGTCATTGGTGCCTGCGCTGCTCCACTGGAGCTTCTGATAACCGTCACATAGAATTACATTCATGAACGAGACCCAGGCTAACTAGACTACAGAAGCCCCTTTAATTCAGTGTGGCTGAGGAAGATTGTGGGGGGGGTCAACAAGTTTAATACATGTTGTTAATGAGGTTGCTTTAATGAGCCTCTTGTTTGAAGTATTTTTTAAAATAATATCTGCTTCCCAAATTGCACCCTATTCCCTGTATAGTGCACTGCTTTTGACCAGGGCCTCTGTTCAAAAGTAGTGCACTATTTAGGAAATAGGTTGCCCTTTTGGACACCACCAATGCCTCAATGCACAGGATGCGAGGCTGAATGTCTCTTTTGTCCCTCCCACACAAATGAACGGTGTCAGATCATTGAGTCTGTATGGCTAATGAAGTTCCTCATAGCACACAGCGCTAATTATTATGATCCACTGTCATATGCAGGCTACTTGATCAAACGGCACTAAATGAAAGCGAGACATTGAATGAACATGATATATTACTACCATCTACTGATGTGGTGGGAATATAACCTCATATCAGTCATCATGGT
Source organism: Oncorhynchus tshawytscha (assembly GCF_018296145.1). NCBI lineage: Eukaryota > Metazoa > Chordata > Actinopteri > Salmoniformes > Salmonidae > Oncorhynchus > Oncorhynchus tshawytscha. Next base: position 62,815,146 of record NC_056430.1, on the reverse strand, counting down.
TGTTATATACATGTATATATGGAGTGATCTGGTTATCAATTCCTGTATGTACAATGTTGTTAATAGATTACTTGTGAATACTTTCAAAACAATGTTATTGAGCTAATGCTTATTTTCTCACTCGGAGCCGGTCCCGACCTCCCTGGGGACCTAAGCAGAATTCTGCTAAGGGGCCCTCCTGCCTGAGCCATGTAAACCATTTGCCATTGCCACACAGTCACACTGACACCCCAGTGCTCGGCACTACAGTCCTCCCTCCTTTAAAACAGTTTGCTCCATCTGTCAGTCTAAGAATAAGTAGACTTGTATAAAACAGACTGAGGTATAAACAAACAATATTCATTAAATCAAATATTGTCTGTAGTATCTTAAGATAAGTGAATATTAACATGAACATAAATAAGAAATTGTAGAAAATATAAAATGATAAAATATAGCACTGAGCTTTGGCTCTGCTGCCTGGCAATTAGTCCCGTCCTCATAATATTAAACAATTAGCTTTGTCTATACAATGTAAACGTAATCCTATCGGCTATGGCTGCAACTATGTGTCTCCAAATAGTCAAATAAAACCTATACAGCTGTGTGATTAACTTTGGTTCCCTCTACAGCCTGGGCATTTTCAGCATCAGCATCAGCACCAGTCTATCTGGACTGTCTGGAGGCAATTGAGAAAGTATGTCACTTAGTTAGTTAGTTAAGCAGTCATTTACACATGCACTTCTGCCGTGCAATCTTAAATGTTCCTAAGTGTGTAAACATTTGAATGTTTTGATGGTAAGATTTTAATTCAGACATTCCTCCTCTGCACTTTCTCGAGGCAAAGTCATCAATGACGTCGTCGTAGGACATGCGTTTCCCCACGTCTTGATTTATGCTCATGATGGCCAGAGCACTCAGACGTTCCTGTGACACGGAAGACCTCGGCTAGCTTTTAATGAGCTTTCATTTTTGAAAAGCTTCTCTCTTATGATGCTACTGGTAAGGTGACTGCAATTCTTAGGGCCGTCCAAAGGTTAGGATAGAGTTCCTCCAGGTTGTTCTCACAATAGAAAGGAAAGCAGCTCAAAAGGCAGTCGGTCATCTTATCTGATGGCAGATCAGGTCCATTCTGAATCTCGTGTGCCAGATCCATTCCACTGAGGTCACCGTCGTCTCTGAAAGTTAGTGTTTTCAACTTCCATGCGGTGAGCCTTTAAAGATTCACTGGACATCTGAGAGGCAGTGCTGAAGGTCAGCAGCACTCCATATTTGGTTTTCACTTGGTTGAGTGTTTCAAATCTCTCATCCGTGGATGTTACAGCAGAGTCGACCACAATGTTGAAGTCGTTGACTTCAAGGTTCTTCGGTGCATCAGTCACTGGTTCATCAGCTGCAAAACCTCTTGCTGAATTCTCAGTCTCTTTCAGAACAGCCTCCACATTCATTTATTCACACATGCTTTTGGCTGTTGTCTGGGCCTCAGAAAATCCAGTTTCCAGGTATGTACGGTACTGCGGGAGCCCTTTTCATCTGAGATTAAATTCACTGTGGTATACAACTGCATTGAGGCGGATTGGAGGAGCTTGTTCACCTTGTTTGTCTTTGTCAGTATCTCACACCATACGACACATCAAATCAAGAAGTGGTAGGACCCAACTTTATCTGCGAGTGCTTGTGCCTCCACTTTGGCCACAGGATTGTTGATCCGTCTGTCTGGCTTCCAGTAATGCCTCCTGAACCTCAGAAGCCTGATACCTGATTGCATGAACACTTTGGAGCCTACTCTCCCATCTCGTGTCACTAAATGAATTCACGGTTATTTTCATGTGTTTCTTCAAAACGCTCGATCTTTGTGTGCCAGCTGAAAAGAAGGTGAAGAGCTTTGGCACAAACCCAGCTGCATCATTTGACGATTTAGCAGCATCTGCAATGACAAGGCCTAGAGTAAGTGCAATGACAAGGTCTAGAGAATGTGCAATGACAATGTTTAGTGTATGTGCTCCACATGGGACGAACACGGCTCTGGGATTTTTACTGAGCAGTCTGGCTTGTATTCCTTGGTGCTTGCCCTTCATGTTGGCCCCATTGTCATAAGCTTGCCCTCTGCCCTCTGCAATCTTCAAATGGAATCTTCAGCTCATTCAGCTTATCTAAGTTGACAGTGGACAGATTCAAGCCTGTTGTAAACCTCAACATTCACAAAGCCGTGGAAGTGTTCCTTAATCTCTGGCTTTCCCTTTAAAGCCACGCTTCTCAGAATAATGGCCATTTGCTCCCGGTGACTAATGTCAGCTGTACAGTCCAAGATTATAGAGAAGTACTTTGAATCTCTTACTTGAGTCACTTGCTTCCAGAGTCTTGTCACTCACAATCTGTATCCGCTCATTCTGTTTGCGCTTCCCAAGGTAATGAGCATGTGTCTCTCCATCTTTAATTTTCCATAACCTGGTCAAATTTTGCCAGTAATTCAACCTCTTTTAGGGACTTTCCATTATCTGGTTGGAAAAGTTTGTCTGATTAACCTCTGAATGCTAGGTTTCTTTCAGCCAGAGACTGGATGATACTTATTAAATGTGTAAGGACATCCCGCCATCTCTTTCTTTCAGCCTCCCAAATGGTCATTTGTGCCTGGTCAAGAGTCTGTCCCCGACTTAGGCGCAGATCAAGTTCTCTCCACTTAATCATTTTATTGTTTTGTAGTCTTTTATAGGAAAGAGCTTGCAGCAAAAACGATACACACTGTTGTTTTTGAGTATGAAAGCCAGCTCCTGGTAATCTTTCCCCCGTTTGACAGCTACAGGCCTTGTGTTTTTGGAAATCACTTGGTTTCATTTCAGCATTTCACACGCTCAGAGAAATAAGTAGTACCGCTAGGTTTTACACAGTGAAATGTAACAAATAACTACATTTTTAATAAAGAAATGTACAAATTATACATTTGTGGCATCAATATTTCTATACAGTAAAATGTGATATGTACTGTATGTACAACATTTACATTTGACATTTTAGTCATTTAGTAGATGCTCTTCTCCAGAGCGACTTAGTTAGTGAATTCATCTTAAGATAACTAGGTGAGACAACCACATATCACAGTCAAATATACAGGATATGAACATTCCATTCCATAAAAAAATATACTGTAGATAGCGTTTTGTAAAGGAAAAACTCACATGAATGTACCCATAAGCAGATGTGAAACGTGTGGATATAGCTTTTTCGAAAATATACTCCTCACTAGGCTACCCTGGGTTGGCAGGGTAGCCTAGTGGTTAGAGCATTGGACTAGTAACCGAAAGGTTGTAAGTTCAAATCCCCGAGCTGACAAGGTACAAAATCTGTCGTTCTGCCCTTGAACAGGCAGTTAACCCACTGTTCCTAGGCCGTCATTGAAAATAAGAATTTGTTCTTAACTGACTTGCCTAGTAAAATAAAGGTAAAAAAATCAAATAAAAATATGTTGTTGAATGTGTGGCTCAGTTGGTAGAGCATGGCGCTTGCAACACCAGGGTTGTGGGTTCGATTCCCACGGGGGACCAGTACAGAAAATGTATTCACTACTTACTGTAAATTGCTCTGGATAAGAGCATCTGCTAAATGACTAAGATGTCAAATGTAAACATTTCCATAGGCTTTTATATATTGTATATGGAAACAATCGTGGCTGTTTAGTCATACATTTTCCTTTACTTCGTGAGAGTGAAATATGAAGTCATAAAAACACTACTCTCTAACAGTTTTATTGGAACAAGAATGAATCGTGCAAAGCCTGTAGCAGAAGTATGAAATTAATCTTCTATATTGTGATGTACTGTATATATGCATATTATTTGCATTGAGCACAGTGCGCCTCTCATCCTGCCAGAAGTTGTTCTTCAATCACTGGTCCTTAGAGACCCACAGGTTGTTTGAGCAGGGCAGGCTTTTATTCCAGCCCAGCACTAACACATTCTGTCAACTAATCACTTATTATTATAAGACGAGGTGTATAGTGAAGAGAAGAGGGTGTGTGTGGGGTTCCCATGGCTCCTTTAAGCCAGAGGACAAGGGGTAAAAACAACAGTGTTTATTCAGTCTTGTACATTTTTATTATGCACTTTGGTCCTGCATTCAAGTATGCCTCAAAATTTCCAATTTCCATAACGGGGTCATCTCTAAACAGGGTTCATTGCAAATAATGAAACGCAACCAGACCTAGTGAACATGTCGTCTACTTAAATATTTAGAATGTTTTTGCTTTGCTGGTGAACGGGCCACTTCACGTAATGCCTGTCGATGAGTCTGGCAGCACATGTTTCAGTATAGTACGATCCTCTCGTGCTCTGTCAGGTTGGATGGGGAGCATTGCTGCACAGCTATTTTCAGGTCTCCAGAGATGTTCGATCGGGTTCAAGTCTGGGCTCTGGCTGGGCCGCTCAAGGACATTCAGAGTCTTGTCCCAAAGCCACTCCTGAATTGTCTTGAGTTTTATTGAGTTGAATTGAGTTTTATCTTGGTTTCATCAGACCAGAAAATCATGTTTCTCATGGTTGTAGAGTCCTTTAGTTGCCTTTTGGCAAACTCCATGTTAGCTGTCGTGCCTTTTTACTGAGGGGTGGATTCTGTCTGGCCACCATAAAGGCCTGATTGGTGGAGTGCTGCAGAGATAGTTGTCCTTCTGGAAGGTTCTCCCATCTCCACAGAGGAGCTCTGTCAGAGTGATCATCGGGTTCATGGTCATCTTCCTGACCAAGGCCCTCCTCCCCCGATTGCTCAGTTTGGAACCACCAAGCTCTAGGAAGAGTCTTGGTGGTTCCAAACCTCTTCCCTTTAAGAATGATGGAGGCCACTGTGTTCTTGAGGACCTTCAATGCTGCAGAAATGTTTTGGTACACTTCCCCAGATCTGTGCCTCTACGTAATCCTGTCTCGGAGCTCTACGGACAATTCCTTCGACCTCATGGCTTGGTTTTTGCTCTGATATGCACTGTCAATTGTGGGACCTTTATATAGCCTGGCGTGTGTCTTTCCAAATCATGTCCAATCAATTGAATTTACCACAGGTGGACTCCAAGTTGTAAAAACATCTCAAGGATGATAAATGGAAACATGATGCACCTGAGCTCAATTTCGAGTCTCATTGCAAAGGGTCTGAATACTTATGTAAATAAGGTATTTCTGTTTTTTTATTTCAACAAAATGTGCAAAAAAATCTAAATCTGTACTCGCTTTCATTATGCAGTATTGTGTGGAAATTGATGAGTATACTTTTTAAAATCCATTTTAGAATAAACCTGTGACATAACAAAATGTGGAAAAAGTCCAGGGGACTGAATACTTTCTGAAGGCACTATTTGTGTATAATCCCTTCCTTGTCTGTCAATAGATCAAATCAAAGATTGCTTGAGAACTTGTCTCTATGATTGGGGTCATTCGCTCCCGACATGCACCTATACAAAGAGAACCACTGCACAAAATGGTGTTCCCCTAAAGTACATAGCTGGGTGCATCTCAACATCCTTACTTGACTTCCTCACCTCATTTCCTTCATCTGCACTGATGTGGAACATCTGTTGTTCTGGTGAAAATATACCAGATGGACATCACCTATTCTCTGGGCTCAGATGGAGAGGAAGCCACTCTAGACTAGTGAGATGTGCCTCCTCCCAGTCCTGAGTCATGGTGCTGTGATGTCATCTCGCTCCAGACGGTTGCGTTTCTTCCTCACTGCTGAGTGTTGCTCTGGTCCCCGCTGCCCAAGCCTGAACCTAATTGGGTGTATCCATGCTACATTGAGTTGATTAAAGTCATCATGCATGTCTGGCACACACACACTCTCAAACACACACACTCTCAAACACACACACTCTCAAACACACTCACTCTCTCTCTCTCTCTCACACTCTTCTCTCACAGTGAGGCTTGGGCGGATCTTGAGGATGTGGCTAATGTATGTGGGGTCTGGCTGGCCTGTACTGCCTGGTTACCCCCTTAGTGCATCAGAGCAGTAAGATCCCGGTGGTAATGGAGCAGATTAGCTCTGGGACGAGACAGAAACACACACTCACACACATTCCCTTTAGCAAGCAAATATATACACACACACACACACACACACACACACACATACACACACACAGCCAAAATGACCCTTTGAACTCTGTAATGCAGTATCACTCCTCTCTCTGTTTAGCAGTGAGCTAGAAGAGCGTGCCGGCAGCACCAGAGCAGGACGTGGTGAAGGGAAGGTCTCCTAGGTTCTGTTTACCAGCAGCTCCTCCAACTCCTAATGAGCACTAATGGACCTTGAGTCCATTTCTCTAATGTCCTCTGACATGCCTGTCTGAGAGAACATTTGGGGCTGCGTCCCAAACAGCACCTTATTCCATAGTGCACTACTTTTGGTCAAAAATATAGGGAGTAGGGTGTCATTTGGGACACAGTCTTGGTTTCTGGAGCTTTGGTGAAGTCTGCGGATGCTAGGCTACACCGTAAAGCACTGAAGCATTTCCTGATGGAACACCCCCTGAGTGAAGGGGCTATGACTGGGTCTGCTGGCATGAAGCGTATCCCCCTTGTGTCCTGTCACCTAGGGCGTCTGGTTCCTGGAGGTGTCAACGGCGCTGCAGACCTTTTTAAAGCAGGTTGTTTTTTTCCCCCCTGTGCTGGCTTGTGTCTTGGTTCCCACTGATCTCACACACTTGTTTACACTTACACACACACACAGTGGGGCTCCGCTGGGACTTTTGACCCTACCCACACTTTCTTGGGCATCATAATTGAACATTGCTGGAAGAGCAGGCTTGTGCTTTGATCAGCTGTGGGTGAAGCAGCACTCTTTTGTTTATCCCCATAATGGATGGTAAGTGCTCTGAGCTCGTCTCTCACTACCTCTTTACTTTACTGAAGGCCAGCCTTGGAGAAACCGGTAGAAGCTGTAGAGGGAAAAAGAGAGTAACTGAAAAAAGAGAAGGGGGGGTGGACGTTATGCAAGATATGACATCAAGCCCCCCTTCCTTCCATCCTTAGGTTAGAGCCTCATGCTCAGCCTGGGGAAGTGTGTGGTCTGGACAGTGCCAGCGTCATGCCCATGCTGTGCCCACATGGCAGCAGTGAGCGATGCCCAGTGTTTTTTTGTTTTGTTACCACGTGAACCGACTCTGCTCTGTCACCAGGGGGGTGGTCTCATTCATATCCCACCCTAGGGAGCTGTGTTGTCATAACCTCATTGTAGTCACACAATCTGTCGCCTAATCAGACTCCATAAACCCCCCCGGTCCAGATCTAGCTGGCTGAGGTTCTTATTTAGGCCAGGGCTGAATAAAATAGAGTTCAACTAAAATAATTCACTTCAATGGATGAAAGTAAAAGTGTCATAAATAACTCACTTTTTGAATCAACGTAAAACACTCAAGTCCTCTTAAGACACTGAAGTCCTCTTAAGTATTGGTATTTATTATGGATCCCCATTAGCTGCCACCAAGGCAGCGGCTACTCTTCCTGGGGTCCACACTACCAGGGACTTTTCTCACCTCAGAGCAGAAACCCTGGTGTTTAACCTCATCTCCTGCACAATATGGTGTAGTACACCACCCATGGCAAAACACACTCTTCAGAGAGTACAGCAGTTCAGAAGCTGCATGAAGAAAGCGATGACAGGATGCATTACGCTACGCAGGTCAGTGCTAGACGGCATCCGGACCTATGACCTTTTTCTCCCTGGTTTCCTAGCATCGTCTAGCTTTCAGTTCAACCTGTTTCTTTTCTCATACTCTCTCCCTCTCTCTCCTCTCTCTCTCTTCTTACACAGACAATGCTCTCCTATACTTGTCTGTATCTGTGGGTTCAGCAGTTACATGGGGAATATTTAATACAATGCGATGTACAGTGTGGTCTGAAATTATTTACACCTTTTGATAAAGATGAGTAATAATGACTGTGTATAAAATAAATACTTCTAATATTCAGCTAGTGAGAAAGTTACAAAGGGTCAAAGATCATACCCCCAAGGCATTCTAAACTCTCACCATTATCAATAACAGGGAGAGGTTAGCATGCCTTGGGGGTATGATCTTTGACCCTCTAACTTTCTCATCATTATTCACGGTTCATTCAGGTTTATCCGTATTCATGGTAGCAGTGTTTAGAAACATATGCTATTCTAATTTACAATAAAAATGACCTTCAAGGAGTCAGACAAAACGAGTATCGTAATGGAAATGGGCAATTTTCGGGATACCATTATGATCAGAGTATTTTTGTAATTATCCGTGATCGGGAAACAATTCATTTCCGGGTGTCAACACACACACTTCTTTCTCATGTCAGGCAGTCAAGTAAGGCCTTGATCACACCTGCAGCGTCATTAAACTTTTGACTACTTTATTTCTTTGAATCGTTAGGGGTGTAAATCATTTTGACCTCTTTTGAGATTTATTTTATTACTGGTATACAAAATCTCTTTCTCAGAGCAATTGTATTACTATAAAATAACATGATTTCCCCTGCAGTATTTTAATCATTTATTTCCTCAGTCATTTAAAAAAAATCAAGGTTGTCAACACTAACAATATTCAAAAGGTTGGCCTAACTGGGAATATATGGCTCTGTTTTTCCCTAACCCCACAGGTTACATCACTGTATCCTCGTAAGGGGGGACCGCAGCTTACGAGAATTCCTCCCACTGCTCACCCCCTCCAACCCCCTAGCTAGACCCCTCCAGCCCAAAATACCACTGTCTTCTCCACTCCAGAAGTTTTTTTCCGCTGTGTGGCTGCTAGCGACTCTAGCGAGCCTTCTCCCAGAGCTCCACAGGTATTACTAATGGATGTGTTCCAAATGGCACCCTGTTTCCTATATAGTGCACTAGTTTTGACCAGGGCACATAGGGCTCTGGCCAAAAGTCGTGCACTCCATAGGGAATAGGGTGCCATTTGGGACTCAGATCATGACTAGCGGATGGAATGCTGGGATGGCTCTTGGCCCAGAATGAAAACACTGGAGAGATGCTGGTGCCCTCTTATAAAAGACGGTTAGATAAGATGACCGTAAAGGAAGTCAGCCTGAAACTGCTACAAAATGCTACAAGGTGGCTGTGTTGACTGATGGTGAACCTTTGACGATAACCATCTTGACTTGCTAGTGGAGCAAAGGGCCTCTGATGGTGATGATGATGATTGGTCTTTGTTTCCATGTAACTGATTGGGCGTATGGTAACCTGTGCGTATGGTTTAATACCAATCTTTGTGGCACCTCAATCCATGTCAGTGTTTGGCAAAAGCCAATGCCTCAGATGTTTTGCGTGCCTACACTTTAGAGCAGAATGAACGGGGGGAAATGGGTGGGGTTTTGTGATTAATGATAAAATAATTGTAATGATCAGAGCTGCGGTGAAGCTGTGAAGCGATGCCTGTAAGCATGTGTGGTACAGCGACAGATAGGGCTGGGTTTTTGCTGCCCACGCTTCGACGGGTAATCAGCGCTCCTCAACCAAAATCAACGCTCTTCAACTAACACCTGTCACATCTTACAGCCGGCCAACATGAGAGAGACAGATGAGAGACAAAGAGCGCGAGTGAGACAGGAGGATAGAAAGAGAGAGAGGGGGATAATGATGGCAGTTTGGCAGTGAGGGATAGTGATGGCAGTGAGGGATAGAGAGATGAGAGAGAGAGAGAGAGAGAGAGGGGGATAATGATGACAGTGAGGGATAGAGAGATGAGAGAGGGGATAATGATGGCAGTGAGGGATAGAGGGATAGTGATGGCAGTGAGGGATGGCAGTGAGGGATGGAGATGAGAGAGAGAGGGATAATGATAAGTGAGGGATCAAGAGATGAGAGATGGGGATAATGATGGCAGTAAGGGATAGGGGGATAATGATGGCAGTAAGGGATAGGGGATAATGATGGCAGTAAGGGATAGGGGGATAATGATGGCAGTGAGGGAAAGAGGGATAGTGATGGCAGTGAGGGAAAGAGGGATAGTGATGGCAGTGAGGGATAGAGAGATGAGGGATGGCAGTGAAGGATAGAGATGAGAGAGAGAGGGATAATGATAAGTGAGGGATCAAGAGATGAGAGATGGGGATAATGATGGCAGTAAGGGATAGAGGGATAACGTTGGCAGTGAGGGATAGAGATTTGAGAGAGGGATAATGATGGCAGTGAGGGATAATGATGGTAGTGAGGGATAGAGGGATAACGTTGGCAGAGGGATAGAGATTTGAGAGAGGGATAATGATAATTATGGCAGTGAGAGGGATAATGTTGGCAGTGAGGGATAGAGAGACGGATAATGATGGCAGTGAGGGAAGAGAGGGATAATGATGGCAGTGAGGGAAGAGAGGGATAATGATGGCAGTGGGGGATGAGGGAGAGGGATAATGATGGCAGTGGGGGATGAGGGAGAGGGATAATGATGGCAGTGAGGGAAGAGAGGGATAATGATGGCAGTGGGGGATGAGGGAGAGGGATAATGATGGCAGTGAGGGATGAGAGAGGGGGATAATGATGGCAGTGAGGGTTGAGAGAGGGGGATAATGATGGCAGTGAGGGATGAGAGAGGGGGATAATGATGGCAGTGGGGGATGAGAGAGAGGGATAATGATGGCAGTGAGAGAGGGATAATGATGGCAGTGAAGGATGAGAGAGAGGGATAATGATGGCAGTGAGAGAGTGATAATGATGGCAGTGAGGGATAGAGAGACGGATAGTGATGGCAGTGAGGGATGAGAGAGAGGGATAATGATGGCAGTGGGGGATAGAGAGATGAGAGAGAGCAAAATTCTATAGAGCGGGAGAAATGGAGGCAGAGGGGGATAAAGAGATTGCAAAATGTGAAACCGAGGAAGGAAAAAAGACAGTGAGGGAGAACCCGAGTCAAACTGTAAAAAACGTTTCAAAGGCTCATGACCAATCTTCCTCCGGGACTGCCACGCAGGAGAAATATCAGCCTGTGCAGAGAAGCACGAGATTGAACTTCACTCAACTTTCTAGTTTTCCCCATTAGTTAACACTGTCGACGTTTCCCTTTACTGTGGGAACTGTAATCGAATCAACTCAATATTAGACACTTTCAATGCAACATACCAAAACAAACTATACAAGACTTAGTATGCAAGACTAACTATGCAAGAGATGTTGTTATAGGCAGAGTGCATCGGAATGGATTCTATTGCGTTGACAGGCACAACTCAGACCCATACTCTACACAGACCGGTGTGCCATAACCAATCAGAGCTGCGGTAGGCCTATATGCAAATAGACCATTGCCATATGGATCTGTGCCATTCACTTTGAACTGGACTGTTTTACAGCATGAGCGGTCGCAATTATTATGCATTTGTTTTGAGATCAAAGAGAGAGCTGCATGTAGTCACTTGTGCACATGTTGTTCATATCCTCTGCTTGTTAGCGAGTTATTAGCCCAGTTATAGATCATTTGTAGTCAGCAATGGGGGAGTGATTGCATATTTGAAAAGCAAGTCAGGTAAAGAGCTTTTTTTTTAGGTCTTAAAGGGGCAGTGTTGTTTTATTTTGAAACATGCTTGAATAAGCGAAGTAGCCAATAGGCAGAGGGGAGCATAATTTGTCTGATTCTCTGTAATAATGGTATGGGAATAATGATACATTTTATTTTGTAAAGTGGTTTCTTGCATCAAACAACACACAAATATTTTCCGTCACCTCTTTGTCTGAAGGACATAAAATGGATCAACAGGTTCATGTCAAGCCCTGCATGTTTTTTCAAAGTCTCATGGAATGCAGGTATATATCGAACACCACACATTGGCTGCTACTGTAGGTTTAATGATAGAACAGCTATTTCCATGTTAAAATGTGATGGGATGCATGTTCTTCATTGTTTTTGATGGTAGGCCACTCTGTTGGGCCTACATTTTGATCACATAGCCACAGTAGCTTACTTAGCCACTTTTTTCTTTTCTTATATTATTTAACTAGGCAAGTCAGTTAAGAACAAATTCTTATTTACAATGACGGCCTACCCCGGCCAAACCCGGACGACGCTGGGCCATTTGTGCGCCGCCCTATGGGACTCCCAATCACGGCCAGATGTGATACAGCCTGGATTCGAACCAGGGACTGTAGTGACGCCTCTTGCACTGTGATGCAGAACCTTCGACCCCCTGCGCCACTCGGGAGCCCACTGTTAAAACAGTGAATTAAAGCAGGTACAGCCTCAGTGTTACCAGTAAACACGCACGTTTGTACGTCAACGGCAACTGTCCTGACACTGTTTTTTACTCATCTCTTTCACACTCTGTTTGCCCCATCCTCTCTTTCTCCCCCTCTCCCTCTCTTTCTCCCCCTCTCCCTCTTTCTCCCCCTTCTCCCTCTCTTTCTCCCCCTCTCCCTCTCTTTCTCCTCCCTCTCTTTCTCCCCCTCTCCCTCTCTTTCTTCCCCCTCTCCCCCCTCTCCCTCTTTTCCTTCTCCCTCTTTCTCCCCCTCTCCCTCTCTTTCTCCCCACTCTCCCTCTCTTTCTCCCCCTCTCCCTCTTTCTCTTTTATTTATTTTTCCCCCTCTCTCATCTTTGTCTAACTCTTAACTTGTCTGACTCTCTCTCTCTCTTTATTGTAACTTAAACCCATTTAATTGAGTCTGTTTGAGCCACTGTCAAATATTTACTTTCAAGCCCACCCATCTGCGGCACCAGGTTATTCATAGATGCAATTAACTGTCTGTTTTCACTTTTCATGAAGTAATTGTTATCCTCCTTTGCTCCTTTTCTTGGACAGTGACCCGAGACATAGTTCTTGCAACATCAGGCCTAGGAATTCCAGGGGTGAAAGAGTAGGAGGAGGAGGAGGGGGGGCTGGCAACAATAGAGAGCTCCATTCCGTGGCCTAAATGGATGGTTTTGACATTGAAGCGAATGCATTCCCCAACTACACCAACTGCTCGAGGTAGAAGTGGCCTCTACGTAACTACTGATCTAGGATAACCCTATTCCCAGTCCTAGACTTAATTGTTAGGAAGTTAAATAAGATCTGACCCTATATCAGTGGTTAGGAACAACATCTGCCAGGTTAGGTGGACTTGAGAGAAGGGAATCTTAGTTTTAGGGCTGTTGATTGGATAGGTTGGAAATGGGTACCAGTTTATTTGCTAACTGCCTTGTCATTATGTTATAGTCTAGTAATTCTTGCAGTAATTTGAATAGCCTTGGATTTTGCCTCTATCAAAGCAATGAGCAAACAACAGTCAGACCTTTCTCTGTGGAATTCTCTTGGTATCTCTTGGTATGTGTTGACGCACCACTGAAGTATGAATCACTTTGCCACTCCAGTTTAAGGCCTGTCATCATCATCCCAAGGCGCTAGTTAATTTGTTCCTTTATTAAGAAGGTGATGCCAGTCACAGTAGTTAATTTGTCTGAGTGTTTGTCTTACTTGTAATACACTCACTCACTCACACTGTTAGGTCTCCCCACTTCAGGGCTTGTTTTCTTGGCCTTCCTCTCCAGTTGTTTGCTCTATTAAGGAAAATCAAAGACTCTTAGGCCAAAAAATGTACTCCCAAAACTCTAAATTAGGCTCCAGACACAGTGTTTTCTTATTTCTCAGACTAACTTAACTTTTACAGAGAATCACACTGAGCCTTTGCGCTAAACTACCGAAAATACGAGAGGGCCTTACCGCCAGTGTCACTATTAATTACTTGGGACTCGGCCATTAAACACTTTCTAGAGGGAGTCTGGCTAGGCCTTAATGATTAAATACCTGAATATGGCCTGTCTCAAAGGTCATTTATTCAGTTTAGGGTTAACTGTTTAGCAACCTGTTTTGCAAATGAATCTCTGAGCCAATAACTTTTCCAATTATTATTTTTATATATATATTTTGTTGTTGCTACCTCAGTGGAACGGAAAGGTTGCGAGTCTGGAGGTGAACGGAGCTCTCGCTTCCAGAGCCGGCGAGACAGGCATGACAGACTCCCAGGCCTTCCCCGACCTCGAAGCCGCCCGTCAGACGGAGCAGTATCACTGCTCAATAGGGTTGTAACCGTTTGAGCACCTGGAGGACCACCTCTGACACTTTCATGACGATGTCTTTATTTTGTTTTCAGGGTCTTGTCTGTCAGTGCAGAGTATAGAGCTGCCTGCTGCTCAAGATAACGCTCCAACATGTCATAATTGGAGTTTCATCTTCTTGTGACATCGTGTATGAGCTCGTGGGTCAGTAGCTGTAACATTTCTTGCTTGTTCTTAAGCACATGAGCGGCTGTTGCGCTTCGGTGGAAAAAGAAACCACCTTCCTGATCCAAGGAGGACGGTCCATCTGGTTCACTGAGATTCCCCTTTGGGAGGCTAAATTGATTACATGTGCAAAGCAAGCTATCTGTGGCCCCAGTCCAGCCTCTCTCACTGCATTTACTTGGCATTATCTGTGGTGATTGGGATACTCTCTAGCTTCCACTCTGCTACTGCTCCTAGCAGTACCTGTGCCAGATTTGTGCCTCTGTGACTCTCATAAAAGGGGAGTGTCTGTAGCACCGGACTTTGCATCTCCCACTCCTCTGTGGTGTGGCGAGCTGTCACAGTCACGTAGCTTTCCGTTGCCCTGGAGGGCCACCTGCATGTGGTGAGGGCAACAGCAGATGCCTTTGATAATTCATCAACAATTTTGATATTTTCCTGTTCGTAAAGATTTGTCACGATCTTCAAACTGAAGTGGGTGCGCCAGGGGGTTTCATAGCGTGGCTCAAGCACTTTCGCCATATTTTTAAACCCGTTGTTTTCCACAACGGATTATGGCATCATGTCTGCAGCAATAAACATCCCAATAGATTTGGTGATGGCTGTAGTCCGGTCTGATTCTGCAGCAAAAGTGCTGCTTATCTGCCGCGGTGAGAAGTTGACGTCTCTTGGCTGAGTTGGCTCCCGTCACTGACACACCAGGGTGATGACGCTTTAAATGTGTGGCCATGCTCCATGTATATCCATGATCATACGGCTTTGTTGTGGCACAATGCCTGCAGAATGCCTACACACCGTAATGGTGTTGTCCACCCCCCATTCTTCCCGTCATCATATTTGACAGGGAAGCCAAAATGCTTCCATTTAAACTGTATTTCACACTATGATGGTTAAACTTTGCAATTGATCTGCGGTTCATATGCGCGCCGAACCGTGGGGGGGGGGGGTCCGTCAACTGCGGTCCGTTACACCACTGTTCAATTCAAATTGGCTTTTTAACCAATCTTTGTACGTCAGAAACAACTTGCATTTCAATTGCCCTTTCTATCAGTACCACACGTTATTGTTGACGTACGTAGTATAGAAGGAGCCTTTTCCTTCTCTGCTCCCTCGCGTATCTCTTAGTCTGGGCACATCATCACACAGTGAGTGGTGACATACAGTGCCTTGCGAAAGTATTCGCCCCCCTTGAACTTTGCGACCTTTTGCCACATTTCAGGCTTCAAACATAAAGATATAAAACTGTATTTTTTTGTGAAGAATCAACAACAAGTGGGACACAATCATGAAGTGGAACGACATTTATTGGATATTTCAAACTTTTTTAACAAATCAAAAATTGAAAAATTGGGCGTGCAAAATTATTCAGCCCCTTTACTTTCAGTGCAGCAAACTCTCTCCAGAAGTTCAGTGAGGATCTCTGAATGAACCAATGTTGACCTAAATGACTAATGATGATAAATACAATCCACCTGTGTGTAATCAAGTCTCCGTATAAATGCACCTGCACTGTGATAGTCTCAGAGGTCCGTTAAAAGCGCAGAGAGCATCATGAAGAACAAGGAACACACCAGGCAGGTCCGAGATACTGTTGTGAAGAGGTTTAAAGCCGGATTTGGATACAAAAAGATTTCCCAAGCTTTAAACATCCCAAGGAGCACTGTGCAAGCGATAATATTGAAATGGAAGGAGTATCAGACCACTGCAAATCTACCAAGACCTGGCCGTCCCTCTAAACTTTCAGCTCATACAAGGAGAAGACTGATCAGAGATGCAGCCAAGAGGCCCATGATCACTCTGGATGAACTGCAGAGATCTACAGCTGAGGTGGGAGACTCTGTCCATAGGACAACAATCAGTCGTATATTGCACAAATCTGGCCTTTATGGAAGAGTGGCAAGAAGAAAGCCATTTCTTAAAGATATCCATAAAAAGTGTCGTTTAAAGTTTGCCACAAGCCACCTGGGAGACACACCAAACATGTGGAAGAAGGTGCTCTGGTCAGATGAAACCAAAATTGAACTTTTTGGCAACAATGCAAAACGTTATGTTTGGCGTAAAAGCAACACAGCTCATCACCCTGAACACACCATCCCCACTGTCAAACATGGTGGTGGCAGCATCATGGTTTGGGTCTGCTTTTCTTCCAGGGACAGGGAAGATGGTTAAAATTGATGGGAAGATGGATCAAAACAGGACCATTCTGAAAACCTGATGGAGTCTGCAAAGACCGGAGATTTGTCTTCCAACAAGACAATGATCCAAAACATAAAGCAAAATCTACAATGGAATCGTTCAAAAATAAACATATCCAGGTGTTAGAATGGCCAAGTCAAAGTCCAGACCTGAATCCAATCGAGAATCTGTGGAAAGAACTGAAAACTGCTGTTCACAAATGCTCTCCATCCAACCTCACTGAGCTCGAGCTGTTTTGCAAGGAGGAATGGGAAAAAATGTCAGTCTCTCGATGTGCAAAACTGATAGACATACCCCAAGCGACTTACAGCTGTAATCGCAGCAAAAGGTGGCGCTACAAAGTATTAACTTAAGGGGGCTGAATAATTTTGCACGCCCAATTTTTCAGTTTTTGATTTGTTAAAAAAGTTTGAAATATCCAATAAATGTCGTTCCACTTCATGATTGTGTCCCACTTGTTTTTGATTCTTCACAAAATAATACAGTTTTATATCTTTATGTTTGAAGCCTGAAATGTGGCAAATGGTCGCAAAGTTCAAGGGGGCCGAATACTTTCGCAAGGCACTGTAACCCTGCACACTGTACTGACTATGAGCAAAACTTCCTTGGCCTTGGCCTGGAAGTTATCAAGGTTCTGTGTGTGTGTGTGTGTGTGTGTGTGTGCGAATCAAATCACTTTTTATTTGTCACATGTGCCGAATACCACAGGTGTAGACCTTACAGTGAAATGCTTACTTACAAGCCCTAAACCAACAATGCAGTTTTAAGAAAAATACCTAAGAAGAAATAAAAGTAACAAATAATTAAAGAGCAGCAGTAAATGTGTGTGTGTTTGTACGAATGTGAAGTGGGTCACAGCCCCAGTGGGTGGTTGAGGGGGGCACACCCGCCCAGCAGGGAGGCCTCATTAGGGAGCTGTTTTTTAGGCTTGGGGGGAGCGGGCGCAGCACGGTGGATGCCATCAGCACTCTCACCGCAGCACAACACATACTCTCTCTCCCAGATCTAGAATGAAAAGCCGTGACTTTGTGTGACTGGTCGACAGAAAGAGGGGAACAACGTTATGCAAAAGCAGACCTGAAAAAGCCGACTCTTTGACTTCTCTCTGCTTTTCCAGGTCAGTTTTGCAGGTACAGTATGTTCCACGATTGTACTTCAAGTAGTTAGTCTGTATAAAGAATGTATTGTGTTACATCATACGGAAGACTTATACTGTTATGTATCATATGTCGGATCATAGTTTGTGACCTCGTCAATATGAACGTTATGTGTCATCTCTACAGAATCCGGGGGGGGCGTGGTAGCTTGGGGTAGGGGTGAATGCATGGGGGTGGGGTTACCATTTTTAGGGTACAACGGTTTCCACACACCACTCCACAATATGAAGAGAACTCTGTCTAGTAAGCACTGTGCCAGTAGCTTCTCTCCTTAGTGTCTCATTACCAGTGATGTATGTGTAGATGTGGCAAGCAGCCATTTTGAGTGCTTCAGTGTAGTGTACCTGGCTCTCCGTTTTGGAGGGGAGCCCAATAGCTCTGCCACTGAGCTCCATAAGGTTATTTGATTATCAAACTATTATTACAATATTAAAATCCAATCACGTTTATATGATCACGTTGATTATTAAAATGGCTGTGTGTATCTCCAGCACCTTGTTTGCCACCTGCTTGTGTTTCTTCAGCCATTTAAAATGCAGGTAAGGAACTCCCTTGTGTGTTAGCGAACCTCCCTCTCCTCGCTTTGCAGCTGAGGGAATAAAAAGGCCAGCGGGAAGGACGGCGGTGATTTGCGGGAAAAAAATCAAATAAAGCTTCACGCTCGCCTCGAGATAAACGATAGCACTGTTTTGTTCCCGTGGACGGACCCCTACCATCCTCCTCACCGTTAGCACCCCCTAGCTCCAGGCCTGGCAGGGGAGCGAGGGTGTGGGTTGAGGGTTAGCGGGGCTCTGGTGACCCACCTCCAGCTAGCTGTTAAGCTAGCACCGTTGACATTAGAAAGGTCAGGTTTGCCCCATACTAAATTCCACACCATTGTTAGCATCTCAATTACGCTCGCTACTAACCTAGCTGGTGCGCGTTTTAAATGGAAGAGAAGGGATTGACTGAAACAAATGAAGTATGCTAATGTTTAGCTGTGAGTATAATCGTTTCCTGACACTGACTGACATTGCTTCACTTCACTGTCGAGATGAAATTACAGTGGATCCTGCCTTATTAAGACTCACTTTCTAATAAAACGTATCTGAGATGACACTGCTTCACGGACGGGAACATCATCGCTCTCGCTCTCTCACTTTCTATCTCTCTCTATCTTTTCTTTCTCTCTCACTGTTTCTCATCTCCCCCTTTATTTCCCTCCCTGCCCTTCATCTTGCTCCCCCTTTCTCTTCCTCTCACTCTTCTTTTTCCCTGCCTCCTCACCACCTCTACTCTCTCTGTCGATCTGTGCTGTATAATTACCCCTGTCAGGAAGTGGCGTGGTTGTGACATGACGGCGGGGAGCCACGATGGATGTTGCCCTGGGCGGACAGGCTGGAGGAAGTGACTTCTTCACTGGGAGGAGCTCCCAGACCGCCTTCACCAAATGTCACCTCACACTAAGGTGTGAGAGATGGGGAGACAGGGGAGAAAGGAACTGGGAGGGAAGCATGGTGACGAACAATGCACCCTGAGGGGCCTGTCTGGAGTTGTGACCCTCCAGAGCTCTAGATACGATGGGGTGACCCTTTGGAACCTGGAAGTGTCTTGTGGGACCCCATGTCCCTGTTATATCATGCAAAGTCTGTTTTGAGAGTCCTGCTATTAGACAGTGTTGCAGCAGAGGGGTGTGTGAACCAGGGGCAGATGAACCCGCCCTGCTTCCTGTGTATGGAAGCAGTGTGATGTGTTTAAGCCACTACAGCAGAAAAATAGCCTTTCTCGCCCTCTTTCTACTCGCAGCAGTTACCACGACTAAAAAAGAGATGGTCTCACTGTGCCCTGACAAAGAGGGATAGATTCTCCCTGTAGGGAATTACATGTTGGATAGTAAAGATTTGGTACCCTGCATCTCCCTGTGGTGCTGCTGTACTAAAAGCTAACTATAATTTACCCAATGGCAGGCAGCCTGAGGCTGTGTGTGTGTGTGTGTGTGTGTGTGTGTGTGTGTGTCTGTGTGTGTGTGTGTGTGTGTGTGTGTGTATAATCAGAGCCGAGAAGCTGTAGCAGAGGGAGCTATCTTTAGCCCTCGTCCCCTCGGTTCTGTCTCTACTCCCCCTCTCGTCCCTCTTTCCCCCTTCTCCTCTCGTTTTGTCTGACAGTACGGACCACCTGCAGAGCCACGCGCACAACAATCAGCAGCACACTCCGTCCCATGCCAAAGAGACTGCACCCCCTACCTTACCAAACCTGGGGCTTGTTCCTGCTCACAGCAGGGGTGTGTGTGTGTGTGTTGATGCCTGTTTGTTCCTGTGAAGGTTGGCCAGAGGGCCCAAACAGACAGTGTATTTACTATTCCAACCTTCTTTAAGGTGAGATTATGTGTTCACTCTGAGTCTCTTGCACCACGCTCCTATTTCGTGACTGGATGACCTTAGTATTCCTGTTGACACAGTGTGAAATGATTACACATCTAATCTGACCCAGTGGGCCACAGTGCCCTGGTGAGCTGCCCAGGTTTCATTGGAGTGGATTTGAGCGATGGTGGGTGGATGACTGGATGGGTTTAATTTGATTGGAAGGATGTGGAGTGGAAGGAAGGATGTGGAGTGGAAGGAAGGATGTGGAGTGGAAGGAAGGATGTGGAGTGGAAGGAAGGATGGATGTGGAGTGGAAGGAAGGATGGATGTGGAGTGGAAGGAAGGATGGATGTGGAGTGGAAGGATGGATGGATGTGGAGTGGAAGGATGGATGGATGTGGAGTGGAAGGATGGATGGATGTGGAGTGGAAGGATGGATGGATGTGGAGTGGAAGGATGGATGGATGTGGAGTGGAAGGATGGATGGATGTGGAGTGGAAGGATGGATGGATTGCTGGATTAAGAAAGGGAGAGAGGGAGGAAGCAGCCTTGGAGTAGACAGACATTGGGTTAGCTGTTCAACATCAATGTCCTTTGGGGGAAATTCAAACATAGAAATAGTATATCTATATTGCTTGAAAAAAAAAAAAGAATTCAAAATGATCTCGTGATCTATAGAAAGAGAATGTCTTTTAGAATTACCCTAAAGGACATTGATGTTGAGCAACTGACCCAACGTTAGCACATCTCATTTTCAAACCCTCATACAGTACATTACAAGTACATTCTCAACGCAAACACTCCTTGAAATTCCTTTTGTGAGTTACTTGAAATTGCACTCAATATCCAACAACCCCCATTCTGACATTGCAATGCACGTTTGATTTCCATTCAAATCTAATTTCTATTGGCTCCAGCACTACTTCTTGCCCAGGGCCATGTTCTGAGTGTTGTTTAGGTCCTCCAGTGGAAAAGTGTGTGGGCGTGATTGGATTGTAATGCAGTATTGTGAGTGAGTGGGGATGATAGTACATGCCGATAGCAGTCTTAGAGGACCTCCCCTAATTGGCCCAGAGTGGAGGTTGGTCACCCTCGACTCCCAGTAAGTGCCCTAATGATTGGATGAGACTGCAGTTACCTGCTCAGAGGAGCCAGATTGATTACAGAGATAGGATGGGGATGGAAAGAGAGCAAACACTTGAATGACTGATACCCTATTCTGGCCCAAAATGACCCACCAAACACACCATTATTGTCTCTGTCTCTCTGTCTCTCTCTCTCCCTTCTTCCCTTTCTCTTTCCATCTATCATTGTATCTCTCCCTCTTTCCATCTATCATTGTATCTCTCCCTATCTTTATTTTCCACTGCTGTCTCTTATGCGAGGGGATGGGGGATATATTATTGAGTGTGCTTACTGGTAGACCTACAGTAGAAGACTCCTACTGCTACAGACTCCATT
This sequence comes from Oncorhynchus tshawytscha, assembly GCF_018296145.1. Lineage (NCBI taxonomy): Eukaryota > Metazoa > Chordata > Actinopteri > Salmoniformes > Salmonidae > Oncorhynchus > Oncorhynchus tshawytscha. The sequence continues at coordinate 62,793,814 of NC_056430.1, read as the reverse complement.
GATGTTGGAAAGACCTTTGATCTAAAGTGAATAGAACATAACAGCCACCCCACTTTATCAGGTATTTCAAAGGACGGATTGGCTGCTTGTCAAACTGGGTACGTCTCTAATGGCGCCCTATTCCCATTTTAGTGCCCTACTTTTGAGTCAACTCTGGTCAAAAGTAGTGGACTACATAGGGAATAGGGCACCATTTGGGACACTGCCACTGCCTTCCGACTGGAACGGATCGATGATACGCTCAATAGGCAACACACGACCCCTGGTGACCGGATCAACACTCTTTACAATGGCCCTGGTCTGTTAGCGCTACCGCTAACTGCGTCTGCCTCAGGTTTGCACAGCGGTTAACGCACAATGCTAGCCTCGCAAAGCCTCCCCGTTGGCATAGATCGAGGGTCTTTGGGTCTTTTAAGAAGGGCACACGGTAGCCGGCTAGCCCCGGAGCTGACGACAGCAGCTGCTACCAGCAGCCACGCCGCTGACAGATGAGCTCTGTCGAGGGGAGAGTTAGTGAATGGATCATGGTATTTATATATTGCTATCACGGTCATGGTCAGTGATTCCACAGCTTACGGGACCGTCAATCAACTAGCTGTAAAGGAGGGATGAGTGGGGGGGAACATGTAGGGCTTGGTGGAAGTGTAGTTTGTTTTGGAAGTCTCTATGAATGGAAGCATCTGATTTATGCCATTCTATTTTATACCCTTTAGTTTAGTTTGAAGTATTCTTCTTCTCTTGTTGTATGATGTGTAATCAACAAGACCATTTTCAGTCTTAAGTTGACAATAACATTCTAGTAAGCTCCTCAAGTCATGAACTTCCTCATCCAGGCATGTTGAATGTATCACTAATGTACAGTATTTAGTGAAAAAATGGAAGATCCCAACCGACCCCAGCAGACTTGCTGACATCAACTGAGCCCCCACCCGCCCCCCTTTTTTGGGGGGATGCCCTGCTGCACCGCCCCGGCAGATGGATAATTAACCAGCGCTGGTTGGCGATGGCGGTGCTAATTAAGCTGCGCTAATTAGGAAACGCTAAGAGAGGAAGTGCATGAGGCCTGCTAATTAGCGACGGGTTCCGACAGTGTGGCGGTGGCGGCGTCGGTTTTCATCTACCTCCCCACTCGGCCTCGACAGCCGTTTGATCAGCTAATGCCCTCGACTCTTTTTGATCTGCGATTCAATGCCACAGACAGCCCCGCTCATCAGTCACCACACACACACTTACTTGATTTAAGGTAGTCCAATGAAAGCCGACGATGAAAGCCGATACCTCTCATCCAGCAAGCTAGAAACTACACACACCGACACATTTCCCAGAAGAATGCCCCTCATTCTAGCTGCAAATAAAGCTATAGAGAAGAAGAGGGTTAAAAACACTGGTATACATGAGAATCAGAGAAATGGTACACTTAGAAAAAAGGGTTCTTAAAGGGTTCTTTAGCTGTTCCCATAGGAGAACCCGTTTTGGGTCCAGGTAAAGCTCTTTTTGGTTCCAGGTAGACATTTTTGGGGTACCATGTAGAATCCTCTGGGGAAAAGGGATTCTACATGGAACCCAAAAGGGTTCTAACCCTTTTAGGTTCCAGATAGCACCTGCGTATGGGAAGAGCCATGGCTCACACAGGATATAGTTGTGGAGATTGCCATCTCATATAGGATCAAACATATTGATGTTTTGCCTGTATTTCTCCCAGTTGTCTCTCCTTGCTTACTGCATGGAAAAATAACCTGAAAAAAGAGCTTTCCCCAGAATGGTGTGTGACACATTGATCCATTCATGAAATAAATGGGCTTATGTCCTTGACAAGTGGCCCTTTAAAATACAGCTCAATTTATCCCTGCAGCCTAGTGACTAGCAGCTTGGTGCACCTAGTACAGTGCCATAATATTTTGGTAAGGTTACTGCATGGGGGAGAGCGCTTAATAGGTAAGTGTAATGACATTTTAATCACATGTTTGTGTTTCATAGGAAACTGTGTATTTATATTGAATCACATGTTTGTGCTTCGTAGGTAACAGTGTATTGACATTTTAATTATGTTTGTGCTTTGTAGGTAAGTGTATTGGTATTTTAATGACATTTGTGCTTTGTAGATAAGTGTATTGGCATTTTAATCACGTTTGTGCTTCGTAGGTGACAGTGTATTGGCATTTTAATGACATTTGTGCTTCGTAGGTGACAGTGTATTGGCATTTTAATGACATTTCTGCTTTGTAGGTAACAGTGTATTGGAATTTTAATGACATGTGCTTCGTAGGTGACAGTGTATTGTCATTGTAATCACGGTTGTACTTCGTAGGTGACAATGTATTGTCATTGTAATCAAGGTCGTGCTTCGTAGGTGACAATGTATTGACATTTTAATCACGTTTTTTATGAATATATAAGAATAAAGCCATGTAGCTGTAGGCTAGAACTGTAGGCCTGCTACTGCACAACAGACGTGTCTTCACTGCACAGAGATGAACAGAGTGAAGAAGAAAATAGACAACCATGTTGTTTATTTAAAAAATTAAAGCCCTTCTGATGTGATCAGATGTTTTTCCACTGATTGCCTGCATTTTAAATCAATTTTTTTGCCTCCTGGGTCTTTGGCCTATTCAGTATGACCAAGTCATTTTTATCAATGCTTCACCATCATCATCTGGAGGTTGTGTTTGTATGTACTTTCAAAAAAAAATAAAATACAAAAAAGTATTCAGGACATAAAGTTAATTTATTTGCCACATTTCTTGCAGTTTTACTTTAGTATGTGTTTATTCTGTGCACTCCTTCTGTACTGTTCCTTTTTTTTCACTGTCATTTAGGTTAGTATTGTGGAGTAACTACAATGTTGTTGGTCCGAGGCTTGCCGGCTACCGTAAGCCCTTCTTAAACGACCCAAATTTTCTGGGTAGACATATTATTGCACACAGAGTGAGTTCATGCAGTTTGTGACTTGTTAAGCAAATGTTTACACCTGGACTTATTTTGGCTTGTCATAACAAAGGGATTGAATACTTATTGACTTTAAATGTCTAAAAACAGAATTCCACTTTGACATTGTGGGTTATTCTGTGTAGGCCAGTGACACAAAATCTCAATTTAATCCATTTCAATCTCACCATGTAACACAACAAAATGCGGGAAAAGTCAAGGTGTGTGAGTACTTTCTGTATATCAGAACGTGGTTTAGCTGAATCGGGTGTGTTATAATGTTAGGTCTGGTCCAAAAGCATGCATACCCAGTAGTTCCCCAGGATGAGCGTAGGCATAATGGGTTAAATCCAATTCGGGAGCAGGTCAGATTTGATGATCCCAGCTCACTGTGTCTCATTACTAGATGATGTAATGCTGTCACCTACCTCCGTGCTCCGCACACACACACACACACACACACACACACACACACACACACACACACACACACACACAACTTAATTGCCTGGTTGGTCCGGGTCGCACCAACACTTCTCTCCAGCCTCTCTCATTAACTTGTGGAGGAGAGGACCACTATGTCCAAGAGCAAACCAGGCACCGATTTGCTAAAAAGAAAAACACTAAGTTAGCATGCAAAATGATTTGTGTTATTATTTTTTTCATTAATGTTTTTGTCATTGTGCGATATAATCTTGAGTAGCCATCGGTTGCAGCCATAGATCGATTTTGCCCATCAATCTCAATTAAGAACCAATTTGTCCGCTACTTTGCCCAGCCAAGATCCATGCTGATGTTGTTACTCCATCTAGCTGTACTGACTTTTTCCCTGTACAAACCAGTCAATCTCCTATAACCCTGCAACCTGATACCCCAGAATGCTACGCTAAATGCTACGCTAATGCAGGGTTTCCCAAACTCCTGGGTACACGACACAGCTGATTCAAATCATCAAAGCTGGATAATAAGTTGGTTATTTGAATCAACTTTGTAGTGCTAGGGCAAAAACCAAAACGTGCACCACCTGTGGTCCCGAGGACCGAGTTTGGGGAAACCCTTCGCTATAACGTAGCACAAGGTCTGACCTGAATGACCAAGGCCAAAGGCCCAATTAGATCCTAATGAGAGACTGGCCACAGAGGTGGGTCCCCAGTCCCACAATCCACATTCCCCACCATCCTCTGGTCAGATGTACTCGTTTAGAGGTAATATGGCCAAAGTCTGGGACATCGGGTCTCTCCCCAGTGACCATTTATGTAGTGCCTTGCATATCTGTCACGGGGAATTGATAACACGCACCTGAATGACTAAAGCTTGCTGATATACAGTCATATTAAAAGCTTGCTAATTTATATCCACAAAGAGGATTTAACTTTCCTCTAGGCGTCCTGTGAATTATCTTGTGATATGAAATCCAAACCCAGTCTGCAAGCGTTTTCTTTACCCATGCTAACCTACGTGACCAGAGATGAAAAACAATAGATAAAGTCCTCTACAGCTGAACTCTCCTCCCCTCCTCTTATTCGTTCCTTGGAAGGAGAGAACAAGGCAATGGATGGAACACAAGTGGATAATCCTTCAGGATCAGATATGCGTGGGTGGACATGAGTAACTGCAGCTGGCGCGACAACCCTTTCTCTCTCTCTCTCTCTCTCTCTCTCTCTCTCTGCCTGCGTCTCCGTCTTGCTGTCTCTCTCGCTCTCTCTCTCTCCCTTCCTCTCCTTTTAACCAGACCGGTCTGCTTCCCCGAAAACACAGTGCGGACAGCTAATTAGGGGGTGTTTGCCGTGTGTGCGTGTGAGAGTGAGAAGCAGGAGACGACAATGCAATTAAAATACAAACACTCACTCAGACACTTTTATTCCGGGGATTTAATGTATCATCCAACACGACAAGGGGATGGAGTGGGATGAAGGTGGGAAATTGAAGCGATTTTGAAGGGGTGTGCGCCAAGGTGCCCAGTTAATTCCAACTGTAATGTGAGACAGCTGGAGAGATGAAACGCCGACCATACCGGTCCCCTATCGCAGGCGTTTTGCTGATATCGTTCATTGCAATAAGTAGCCTATACTAGAGAAATGTGAAGTTTGAAATTAAATAACTGCTAATATGTGCGGTTGTTAATAACAGGACAATTGATGGCTACAACCATCAAGGTAGTAGTAGTATTTTAAATGATCATTAAACAAACTGTGGTGCACAGTAATGTTATAAACGTATTGTTCTATTTAACGTTATCTCATCAATTCAGGCAATTTATCTTGATATAGATATTTGTCGATATCACTCAGCTCTATTTGAGTGTACAAGAGTCCTCAGGCCAGACCAGGTGTCACTGTGCCACAAGGATAAATTACAGAGTGAATCACATCGTTACCTCCCTGCTTAGCTCTCGATCACCCATCAAAAAGACACATCGCATCGTTCCCTTTCTCTCCCTCTTCTTTCATTAAGTGTGTTCCTTTTTGGCAGACGGTTGTACGATTGTGTCTCAAGGAACGGAGGAGATATTTTTGTCTGCGTTTCCCGAGCTTCATTCAGCGGGAGCATACGTTTATCCCCACTTTCCTGGAAAAGAGAGCAGCGCTCCGACAGGTTTCCAATTTTATAAACAGCCAGGTGTTCGCATCAAATGGAATTCATTGCAAAGGGGTAGTCTGGGGGGGGTTCTCAATGCAAATCCACTTAAAATTGAATTGAACTCTCTAAAAGAGGTTTATGGCTGAAATAGAGGGGGAAACACTGTTGAATGCATGGGCAGTATGAATGATGAGTTTGAGTACTTGAGGCATAGTCCTAGTCATGGCATATTGACAATTCAATTCAGGTGACGCTTTGGCTGTGAGTGAGTGACACACTGTTGGCATTATACTCCAATTGAGTATGGATTATGAGTAGGGAGTGTGATGCGTGCCGCTAATGAATATCCGATCAGATTTCCGTTTTCCAAATGTCTACTTTCAATGTGCCATTTTTCATCAAATTAGTAACACGTGTACACACATGCAACTTTCAATGCACTCCCTTCCATGATGCTGATACGCTATTTACATCAGGCCTCCAACCACGTCACATAACAACTTGATCTCAGTTTGCTATGCTATTGCAATGCCATGATCCATCTGGCATCGCCTCTATCCAGCACAGGCTACAGAAAGAGATGACAACTCCCTACTGTATTTACATGTGTGCTTTGTTTCTTCGGGAGATTGTGTGCAAGATAGGACATGCGACCTTTACTTACCTTCTCCCATATTTGTCCAAGGTAGAGATTGTGCCACCTGTTTACTTTAGAAATTGCCCCAAAGGGAGATTCAGTCGAGCGATAGCTGGAATGGTGTCTCATCTATAAAACATTGCAGTATTGAAAAACGAAACGACCTGCGAGCAAGAAACTGAGTTCATAAATGTGACAGGCAAGCCAATGGAATTAGGTTGCGTTGAAACGAATGACTGCATCATTGAAGCAACTGACTGCGACGTGTAAACGTGAATGTTGTCACCATAAAGATCCTATTAAGTCCCTTAGTATTCGAATTTCTAATTCTATGGTTATAACATTACGCTTCAGAGTTTATAGGCATGCATTACACTCTTTCATATCATAGTTCAACAGCAAAGTAAGCTGTAAAATAGACATTTCCCTTTATAGGTTAATTATAAGTATTCAGACCCCTTGACTTTTTCCAGATTTGGTTACTTTACAGCCTTAAAATTACATACACAATACCCCATAATGACAAAGTGAAAACCCGTTTTTAGAAATGTTTAAACAGAAATACTTTATAGGTCCCACAGTTGACAGTGCATGTCAGAGCAAAAACTAAGCCATGAAGTTGAAGGAATTATCTGTAGCGCTCCGAAACAGGATTGTGTCGAGGCACAGATCTGGAGAATGGCCTTGGTCAGGGAGGTGACCAAGAACCCGATGGTCACTCTGACAGAGCTCCAGAGTTCCTCTGTGGAGATGGGTGAATCTTACAGAAGGACAACCATCTCTGCCACACTCCACCAATCAGGCCTTTATGGTAAAAACCTGTTTTTGATTTCTCAAAAAGATTGATGAGGAAAGTAACAAACCATTTAATCAATTTTAAAATGAGTCTGTAACGTAACAAAATGTGGAAAAATTCAAGGGGTCAGAATACTATCCGAATGCACTGTAGATCACTTTCAAACCACATACTGAGGAGACCATTCCCTTTTTAGGGTAAGGGCTACCGTAGATTATTATGCTCCTGTTATGCACACTGGACATGCCTTGGTAGTACCCAACTTGCTAATGACCATCAGCTCGCTAACGGCCTGGTACTCAGGGCTCTATTGGCCCTCTAACCACTCTGACATCACTGCAAATGCAATCAAAAACCACATTAAACATCCTCAAAGAAGAATCATGTTTTTAAAACTCACCTCGCTGTGATCAATTTGAAGAAAGAAGTTCAACAGCAGGTTGAAAGTGAGTGTGAAGAGTGGTCATTGTGGAGGTTGTTTCAAAGCCTAACACAACAAAATGGACAGCGCTTTCTAAGGTGATGATTCATTCAAAACACCCATACATATAATAGGGCTTATGCATGAACCCAATCATTGTGCGGTTATTCAATACATAGCCTATGCATGGCAGAAATACATCAAACTAAACTGATATAAGATGTCTTTGGTGCATAAATTGGTCTAGTCTCTTCTCCAAAATTAAACACATTCGAGTAATGGCCTTTGAGTGTGGGCTGTTTCATGCATACCGGATGGACTGGTTAGGCTACCTTATGCTAAGCTCCAACATTTCTATCCACAAGTCTGGGAGAGAACGTATAGCGCTAGGATCATTGAATGTGCAGGGCGATTTTGAAATGCCTAGTAATAGGGAATTTTAATAATTAATTAGGTGACACATTACCTTTTAGCGATATAAAATATCTCACCACCACTCATTTCCATCTCCTCCTCTTTCTCCTTTATTCATTTATCGAGCGTGCAGAGGTGCTGAAATATGTTTAGTTGCGAAAGTATGTTACTATCGATGTTCCCGAACAGATTTCACTTGGTTTCCTGAGTTAAACACTGGGTAGCTGCAGGAACAAGGTTGGAGAGCCCGTGGCATTCGGAGTTTGGGCGGATAATGGGCCACTCTAAATCAAAACTTGTTTTTACAAATGAGTAAAGACTAGATTAAATTGAGAATAGTCTGATGGGTGAAAATATGATCACTTGATGAGAGGAACAGTGTGTGCAGCCTTGAGGCAAGGAACAGAGTGCAACTTTCTTAAATCATCAGTAGCCTGTAGTCACATCATGCAGCCCATATTTAGATTTCTAAGAAATTCTAAGGTTTGTATCATTCACAACTAAAGTTGCCAAATAACTCTAAATCTAGCATTAGGTGCTAAATCTAGCACCTTTTCCCAAATGATCACTTTTACGCTCAACATGCTAAAGGAACAAGGCTACAGCCTATGGCATGGAACATCGCCAGATAACATACAGCAGGTCAACTCATATTCTGTTCTTCTGAAATACATTTTCTTCATATAATAACGTTTCTTTAGACCGAACTGAAATAAACTGTGGATTTATTGTGGTGGCGTATGTTCAATTGATTTATTATACTCTTTTAAAAGTACATGTTACAAAGGCGCACATCAGCAGCTTGTATGCGTTGAGGCCCGGAGATACTGAATGTGTTCATGCTAATTAACGGTCAAATACCGTGGGCCCGGCACTCTTTTGCATGACTGTAACCGGTTGACACAGTTTCGTGACCGCCACAGCCTGTAGGTAATGAAATAGATTTTCTCCATGTCGAGCCTCAGCTTCTTCTTTGCCATGTCACTCTCTCATGATCTCTTTAATGCGTTATTATCCACATCTCTTTGAACATCGTAATTGACTTCACTTCTATCTTTGTTATACGGTTTTATTTATTTATTCCTGTTATTACATTCTTACGATGCGATGGGCAATAGATTTACAATAGATTTCATTTCCAGTGAAGCTCGGTACACACTGTTCTGACCGGCCCCTGTAGGACTAACTCTGTTATTTCTGACTTCCTGTTCTCGAAGTGAGTCCTTATGATAATTGCCGCGATTTGACTATCCAAACTCCAGACCGGACAAGGATCTGATGAGGTGTTGCGTCTCGTAAAGCTGTACCGTTGGCCTGATTCTAAATAGGGGCTGTTGACCCCGCTATGTAACCCCGCTAGGTCACGTTTGATCTTGGACATATTATCCTATTTGATCTTAGAGGTATATTACATTGGCCCTCGATGCTCTTTGGGCCTCAATAACGCTCCGGCCCTGGTCTGGGATCAGTTTCACAGCACACCTATCCAGGTGTTGCAGATGGCTGCTGGAGGGCTGTATACCGACTTCATAGCTTTCCTTGACGATCCAGTGATAAGCAGGGAGAGATACTCACTCACGTCAGAAGATAATATGGTGTCAGAAGTCTACTGTTTTGATACACACATGGCTCATTGTAGAGGGAAACAAGGGCAATATGCCCAACGCTCCGTGTCAGTCAACCGTGGCCTGCAAGTCTGAAAGATAGTGTCATAGGTTGTTAAAATTACTACTCCATTGAGCTCTTTGAGCTCTTCGTATCCTATTATGACTCATGTTGTCATGTTATACCAATGACCGTAGTAACCAACCATTCACTAAGGATTGTTTGGGTATTTTCTCCTTCGGAAAAGTAGTGTAGTAGGATGAAGTTGCCCGTATACACTGCTCTAAGATCAGTGTTTTTTATTTTCTCCCTCCAATTGTTGAAGTTCCAGTTTGAGGAGTGAAAGCTGATCCTAGATCTGTGTCTAAGGCCAACTTCTACTCTGAACACCCGGGGTACTGACGTCAGTTCATACATGTTATTTTATAATGATATACATTACTAGAACATGTCTACAACTCTAGTGAAACCCCAAGTCAACATCGGTGTATAATATCTATCCTTAACCTTTCTGACATCATCTGATAGTCATCCAATCAGTTTCTCACCTACTCTCTTTGAAGCAGATTGATATACTGTGATTCTCCTTTAAAACCAAAACATTTTCACAATGTATACCAAATCGTTAATAGTGTATAAGACTGATTTAAAATGCACCAGCATCGCCTGGAGGACGGGGTTGTGTATTAGCCAGGTACTGAACTGATACATGAAGGCCATGGTCTGTTGCTCTTTGCCTCACACAAACCAATTAGAGTGACACATTTTCGCCCAACAGTTGTAGACTGTTTTTGCTGCTATTACTAGTTCGGAATATAATGTTGTGTACACTACTGCTACAAAGTCACTGTTCCATTTCTTTGTTTGTCGCAGTACAGTGCCTTCAGAAACCCCTTAATAAATATTCAACCCCTTTTATGTCAATCCTAAATCCATTTTCCAAATGTTCTTCCACTTTGACATTAGAGTATTTTGTGTAGATCGTAGACCAAACATGACAATTAAATTCATTGTAATCCCACGTTGTAACACAACAAAATGTGAAAAAGGTCAAGGGGTGAGAATACTTTCTGATGGCGCTGTGTACCGTATGTAGGAGTTGCACTAAGAGTACTGTAGTACAGTAGATCAGTTCCAGCTCATACAACGTCCAAAGGTTACATGAGGTACAGCCATGGCTGTGGCTCAGACAATCAGTGTACAGTGGTTGACCTACTGTAGAAGTTGGATTTTCACCTCAAGTGTGGCTGAAGTTAATTAATTGGACACGTGGGTATTGGTCCACGTGGTTAATAAAAATGTAAAAAGCAAGCGTGTTGATTGCAATCAATGCACAATCAGCGCTGGAATTTCTGAGCCTGCGGGACACAGCTTTTTATTATTTTATTTTACAGACCAGTTAACAGCAGCCAGTCAGTGCACAATAGAATTAGAGGTTTGGAGAATGTGATGGTTCTATTTCGAAAAGTACAGTATCCTCTCATTTTGAATTCTGTACAAAATGGCTCTATTTCAATATTACAACTGTCCTTGCAGAAATGATTTTGTCCTTGGCCTTGTCTGTTTAATTCATTTCATGTTTGCTTCTTTTCCTCATAGAAAGATACTTTGTCAAGCCAGTGCTGTAGAACATTCCTTATATAGACAGTACAAGTTTTAAAAGTTTTCCATTCAAATGAAATGAATAGCGCTGACTCATCTCATGTTATCTCATGTATCGACTCCAATTATTACTCTCCTATATTTTTCATATCCTGCCATGTCTGGCTCTGTTGAACAGCTTTTCCATCATTACTGTATCTGTGGAAAAGGAACTTGAACTGTACAGACTCTACACTCTACATTCATTTGGGTACCTTTTCTTTCCATGGGACACCACTCTGATCATACTGCGTATTATACATGATCATACTTAACTAACTCACCATATCTCTTTTGTCTTTGCAGGACCCCAGAACCAAGCACAAGTTTAAGATCCACACCTATGGCAGCCCCACCTTCTGCGACCACTGTGGCTCTCTCCTGTATGGTCTCATCCACCAGGGGATGAAGTGTGACAGTGAGTAATGTACCTCGTCATCCACTTAGACTGGGGATCAGTATACACAACCTGCGATATAAACCTTAAGAGGACACGCGGTGCACCTGGATATGGCCAATCTAACCAGTAATGGAGCGCTGATGTCCATCGCGGTTGATCTCACTGATGTCGTCTGTTTTGCTTGGTTAGCTAGCTGGCAAGCTACACGGAACAAAAATGTAGAGTGTTGGTCCATTGTTTCATGAGCTGAAATAAAAGATCCCAGAAATGTTCCAAATGCCTAAAAAAACGTATTGCTCTAAAATGTTTTGCTCAAATTTGTTTACAGCCCTGTTAGTGAACATTTCTCCTTTGCCAAGATAATCCATCCACCTGACAGGTGTGGCATATCAAGGAGCTGATTATAGAGCATGATCATTACACAAGTGCACCTTGTACTGGGGATAAGACGCATAAGAGGCAGCTCTGAAATGTGCAGTTTTGTCACACAACAAAATGCCATAGATGTCTCAAGTTTTGAAGGAGTGTGCAATTGGCATGTTGACTGCAGGAATGTCCACCAGAGCTGTTACCAGATCAGTTAATGTTAATTTCTCTGTCATAAGCCGCCTCCAACCTAATTTTAGAGAATTTGTCAGTACTTCCAACCGGCCTCACAACTGCAGACCACATGTATGGCATTGGATGGGCGAGAGGTTTGCTGATGTCAACATTGTGAACAAAGTGCCCCATGGTGGCGGTGGGTTTATGGTATGGGCAGGCACCAAACACAATTGCATTTTACCGATGGCAATTTGTATGCACAGAGATACTGTGACGAGATCCTGAGGCCATTTATGAAGCATATATTTTTTAAAGGAATCTGTGACCAAAACATGCATATCTGTATTCCTAGTCATGTGAAATCCATAGATTGCCTAATGAATGTATTACAATTTACTAACTTTCTTATTTGAACTGTAAGTCAGTAACATTAGTAAAGCTAGCTGCACAGTCACATTGGCTACCTAGCAACATGACATAATTTCTAAATTCTGGAAGCAGTGGAAACACGATATGAGCTAACCCACCAAGGCCCAACCCGGGTTGATTTCAAACTTCCAATGGAAACAAGGCTTTAGTTGTGTTCAAAGTATATTTTAAACCTAACTTTATCGACGTCGCTCATACTGCACAGATTTTTTTTATTGCCCAAAGATGATTTCCGTTATTTAAAACTGCATTTCTGTTTTCTGTCCATTCCTTCCAGCAGTTTCCCCTCTGAAACCCACACATGATTCACTCTATCCAGAGATCTTTAAATATGCATAATCAAAGCTGCTGCGGGCCTTTATTAGTACAATTCCCTCAAGTTTATGATTTTATATGTGATAAAGCACAAATTACTTTAATTCAATGGTAAATAGTGCATCATATCTCTTCACCAGAGCTGGCATGTAATACTAATTATGACTCAGGGCTATATATAAATAGGGATTAGGTTATGGTTGGAAAATGAGTTTGGCACATGCTGGCTGTTCTAATCCTACTGCAAATTAGATTATCATATGTTTTTAATTGTGTGTTGCCATGTTATAGACTAGAGGCAATATGGGTTTTGTTCCGGTCAGCCTCAGAGAACAACATCGACCTATACGGTGACTCGGTGAGTTAGTTTATTAGGAAGTGCATTGGAGATGTTGTACCCACTGGGACTATTAAAACCTACCCTAACCAGAAACCGTAGATGGATGACGGCATTCGGGCAAAACTGAAAGCGCGAACCACCGCATTTAACCATGGAAAGAAGTCTGGGAATATGGCTGAATACAAACAATGTAGTTATTCCCTCCACAAGGCAATCAAACAAGCGAAATGCCGGTACAGGGACAAAGTGGAGTCGCAATTCAACAGCTCAGACACAAGACTTATGTGGCAGGGTCTACAGGAAATCATGGACTACAAAAAGAAAACCAACCAGACGCCGACGTCTTGCTTCCAGACAAACTAAACACCTTCTTTGCCCGCTTTAAGGATAATACAGTGCCACTGTCGCGGCCCACTAACAAGGACGGCGCGCCCCCCCCTCTCCTTCTCCGTGGCCGACGTGAGTAAAACATTTAAACGTGTTAACCCTCGCAAGGCTGCTGGCCCAGACGGCATTCCTAGCCGCATCCTCAGAGCATGTGCAGACCAGCTGTCTGGTGTGTTTACGGCAGAGGTGTGGACTCGAGTCACAAATATGATGACTTGGACTCGACTTTGACTTTAACACCAATGACTCGTAACTTGACATGGACTTGAGCCTTATGACTCGACCTGACTTGATACCCTCCCCAAGCCCAAATATAAAAAATGATGCTATTAAAAAAAGTGTGCAGCGCATCAACTGTTCATTTAACGGATTTACAGTTTGAATCGGACAGCAGCCAATCAAATTGTGCCAGCTGAGGAAAAAGTTTCCCAAAATGTCCAACTTTGTTCCACATTTGAAGCTGTACAAAGAACGATAAGTCGTGGCTAATATAGCAGACAGCTATATATTTTATTGCTTTACTAGTGTATCATGTAGGCTAACGTAACGTTAAATCAATAAGCCTCCACACAGTCAGTCAGTGCGGGAACGTGATCATTGCACCCAAGATTGAGCTACAACTGGCTAGGTAGTTGGTAGCCTAAATCCTGCCTGACGTTCCTAAAACAAGGTTGGGTGATTGTGTACAAAGCTTACATCGCCCGATTGTGCACCATAGCGATCCTCGATAGTCGATCACTATTGGGGGTGGGGTGTCTTTCTCATGGCTACCCATGTATTACTATGGAAATATAATGTTTATTCGGTAAGTAATAAACATATAGATATTTTTGAAAGCATTCATGATTTGCGTAAATGTAATATACTAACTATTACTCTTGTTAAAAATATGAAATGGTATTACATTTGGTGAAGAGCACACAAAGCACATTCATCTCCTGCACATCTTTCACTCCAATGTTTTATTGGTATATTGTAATTACTTCGCCACCGTGGCCTATTTATTGCCTTACCTCCCTTATCTTACCTCATTTGCACATGCTGTATATAGACTTTTCTACTGTATTATTGACTGTATGTTTGTTTATTCAATGTGTAACTCTGTGTTGTTGTATGTGTCAAACTGCTTTGCTTTATCGTGGCCAGGACGCAATTGTAAATAAGAACTTGTTCTCAACTGGCCTACCTGGTTAAATAAAGGTGAAAAAATAGTACATTATGACTTGTTTAGGACTCAAAACTCAAACAATGACTTGGTCCCACCTCTGGTTTACGGACATATTCAAGCACTCCCTATCCCAGTCTGCAGTCTGTCATCTTGATGTGCTTTGAGAAACTAGTCAAGGATCATATCACCTCTACCTTACCGGCCACCCTAGACCCACTTCAGTTTGCATACCACCCCAACAGGTCCACAGACGATGCAATAGCCATCACACTGCACACTGCCCTATCCCATCTAGGACAAGAGGAACACCTATGTAAGAATGCTGTTCATTGACTACAGTTCAGCATTCAACACCATAGTACCCTCCAAGTTCATCATCAAGCTGGAGGCCCTGGGTCTCGACCCCGCCCTGTGCAATTGGGTCCTGGACTTTCTGACAGACCGCCCCCCAGGTGATGAAGGTAGGTAACAACATCTCCACTTCACTGACCCTCAACACTGGGGTCCCACAAAGGTGTGTGCTCAGCCCCCTCCTGTACTCCCTGTGCACCCATGACTGCGTGGCCATGCACGCATCCAACTCAATCATCAAGTTTGCAGACAACACAACAGTAGTAGGCTTGATTACCAACAACGACGAGACAGCCTACAGGGAGGAGGTGGGGGCACTCGGAGTGTGGTGTCAGGAAAACAACCTCAAACTCAACTCAACAAAACAAAGGAGATGATCGTGGACTTCAGAAAACAGCAGAGGGAGCACCCCCCTATCCATATCGAAGGGACAGCAGTAGAGAAGGTGGAAAGTTAAGTTCCTCTGCATACACATCACAGACAAACTGAAATGGTCCACCCACACAGACAGCATTGTGAAGAAGGCACAACAGCACCTCTTCAACCTCAAGGGGCTGAAGAAATTTGTCTTGCCACCAGAAACACTCACAAACTTCTACAGATGCACAATCGAGAGCATCCTGTCAGGCTGTATCACAGCCGGGTACGGCAACTGCACCACCCTCAACCACAAGGCTCTCCAGAGGGTGGTGCGGCCTGCACAACGCATCACCGGGGGCAAACTACCTGCCCTCCATGACACCTATAGCACCTGATGTCACAGGAAGGCCAAAAAGTTCAAGGACAACAACCACCCAAGCCACTGCCTGTTCACCCCGCTATCATCCAGAAGGCGAGGTCAGTACAGATGCATCAAAGCTGGGACCGAGAGACAAAAGAACAGCTTCTCTCTCAAGGTCATCAGGCTGCTAAACAGCAATCACTAACTCAGAGAGGCAGCTGCCTACATTAAGACCCAATCACTGGCCACTTTAATAAGTGGATCACTAGACATTTTAAATAATGGCACTTTTAATAATGTTTACATATCTTAATTACTCATATGTGTATATACTGTATTCTATACCATCTATTGCACCTTGCCTATGCCGCTCAGCCATTGCTCATGCATATATTTATATGTACATATTCTTATTCATCCCTTCTAGATTTGTGTGTATTAGGTAGTTGTTAGGGAAATGTAAAATTACTTGTTAGATATTACTGCACTGACTGAACTAGAAGCACAAGCACTTCGCTACACTCAAGTTTTTAATTGCTAACCATGTCTATGGGACCAATAACATTTGATTTAATTTTGATGTGAGGCTATGTTTGTAGATGCTGATGCGTGTTTGAGATACAGTATCCATGTTTTCACATGTAAACAGCACAGTTACAATTTTTTTCAGGATGAAATCCATTTTGTGATATAAATAATTCCCTAGCATCACCTGGCCTTATGACTTTATAAATAAAGCACATCAGTTTTTGCTTAAACCAACTTCTTTTAGTTTGTTTGCCTCTCCGTCTCTCCTGGTAACCTCTTTAATGCTGTCTCTCTCTTTCTGTCTGTCTTCCTGTGTGTCTGCGCCCCTTCAGCCTGCGACATGAACGTGCACAATCAGTGTGTGATGAACGTGCCCAGCATGTGCGGGACGGACCACACCGAGAGGAGGGGACGCCTCTACCTGAAGTGTGACATCACAGGGGACAAGCTGCAGGTCACAGGTAGGCCTCCAGATCGGACCATCTCTCAGACAAATCTATTTCTCAAGGTGTGTCCCAAATGCACCCTATTCCCTTTATAGTGCCCTAATGGTGACCAAAGCCCACAGTGCACTATGAAGGGAATAGGGTGCCATTTCGGGCACATCCGTTGCCTTCTTCCCCAGTGGGGTTATGGCAATTCCTGGCAATCTGTGTATGTGTGTTTGTTCTTGTGGGTGTGCGCGCCCATGTGCATGTATGTTCCCTCTAACCTTAGCCTACATCGATTTCGATCTGCACAATTGTCAATCACATCAATAGGCCCAGGCTTTGAAAACCATTCTATTGTAAAAACACCTGTTCACAGTTCAATAGAGGAAGTGAACTGGTTGTCATACCAAAAATCACCATGGTCTGTTTTTGAGTGACAGCAGCCAAGAGACAGCATGTGGTGAGGCAACTATCACTTAATACAAGCCTCCAGTCTGCAGCCTACAGAGACACAGGTCAATTCCCTTTGGTATACAGATCAATACTGTGTGTGATTACCAAATAGCACCATAGTCCCTATATAGTGCACTACTTTTGGCCACTGCCCACGTACAGTGACGACAAACCCTGTCCATTCTTTTAAAACCTTTTCAAACATACCCAGGGGTATATCTGTGTGGGCTTAGCCAGAAACACGGGTTTCTCTTTTACATGTGTTTAGTGAGTCACGACTCCATTTTCATGTCTTTCTCTCTTTTGTGTGTGTGTGTGTGTGTGTGTGTGTGTGTGTGTGTGTGTGTGTGTTTAACTGTTGGTTCTGTATCGAATTATTTCAGTCAGGCGTAGAATAGACAGCATCAAAGGTGGTCCAATCAGGCAATATGCTTAGTGCTACTGCACAAAATGGTACTGCATTTTACTTCCAAGGCCAAAATATTGATAATACTGAATAACATTGTGCAGTGATTAAAAAAACAGTATTTTTAGAGTTTCTTTGATATGGGATGTTGTAGGAATCAGTTCCCTCTTTATGCTAATTGTAGCCAATGCAGCTGTAGTTACATAATAATCACATAAATATGTATTTAGTAGTGTAGTCCTAGTAGTGTAGTGTAGTGTAGTGTCAATTCAGTGTTGGTACACATTCGGATTCAGTACAATGACTACAATTTAATTTGCTGCTTGTGTAATTACTTACAATACATGTGAAATTCCCTCCCCTAATAAAAATATGGATGCCCCCACACCACAAACAGGACTGTAGGAAATTGGAAATATGTACACACAGTCAGTCCATTGACTGGTTACGCTGGGATCACTAAATCAAATCACGTTCCCTCAACACACACTTATCACATTATCACCCACGAGATGGAAGCAACCCCGGAAATGTTCAATCAAATAGGGCAGTGGTCTTTGGCATTGTTCCTTCCAAAGGGTAAAAAACACACTGTTGACATTACGCTTGCTCTTCTGGGGAGCTGGGAATGCCAAGTCATGTACTTGTCATACAGTACTTGCCCTCAATTTTCCATTATTGAGAGTTCACTCTAAAACCATATTAACATATTAACCATATTATGTATCCCCAAATGTTTTGTTAGATATGAAAATTGCAGTTCAGCTTAGTGCCGATAAACTTGTTTCCATCCGAAATGTGAGGTCACTTTTCATGGCCTAGTCATACGCCTGGCTGGCTGCCAAGCTCCCAGACCTGACGTGCGTGTATAATTCGAGGGTGGCTTCCCTCCGTCGGCGTAATTGCTGGTGTGAAATTAAGTGTGACTCAAATGCAGGGGAGGAGGAAGGAATGGGGGGGGGGAGAGGAGAGGAGAGGAAGTGGAGCATTTTCAAACTTTCACAATCCAATCAAGTTACAGAGAGAACATAGCACTAGGAAGTGGAGATAGGGGGACCCAAGTACTGTCCTGTATAGCCCTGTTCTAATGTTGAAATGAGTTGTTCTTTCCTCCACCCCTTCATGCAATCATTCATCGAATCTATTTTGAATAGGTGAGAGTAAGGGTTCCTCTGCAAAGGGATCAAAGTAGGATGTGGAGTGCCGTTTTCAAAGTATTGGCACCGGGCCTACAAAACGTTAAGGAGATACCACTGGGCAGTGCAGCCCTAAAACATCAAGTACTCTGTGTTGGCACCCATCATATGACACTGTCGGAGGAAGGAGAAGAGAGCAAAGAGGGCCAAGCCATGTTACTAACAAATACAGACCCACGTCTATTCCAGTTGACTACTTGTGTCTCAATGTATCCTTTATCCCTTGGCTGGCGGTAGCCTTCCTAAGCAGCCTTCAACTAAGTGTCACTTTCACTCAGTCAGTTCTACTTCAAAGGGGTTTTTGGCTTTTGGCTGGCGGCTCCTTGGAACATTCTGCTTCTGTTTACTCTATTTAGCTTCAGCACAGAGCAGCGGCCTACTGATATTCCTACTGGCAGACAGTCCCACTGGGCTCGGCTGTGCTGTGGCTATGAGGCACGCACACACTCAAACACAAATATTCCCATAGCTAAATCACTAACTGCTCGTCTCACAAACAGGTTAGTGCTAGCTCACTAACTGCTCTTCCCATCAACAGACAGACAGATAGCCAGATTGGAATGCTGATTAGGGCCCATCTAAAGTGGACAGAATGCTAAATGTACTGGCAGCCAAACAGGATGTGGAGCTCTCTCCTTATACTGAAATGTTTCAGAGCGGGCTATGATGGAGCCAGGAAAGCTGTGATGAAGCTGGACCTTGCTGGTGAAAGTAGTATCTTGATTTGAAGAGGTTTATGTTGGCTAGGTGTTAGCAACACCTGGGGAGTCATTTCATAACAGCTAATGTTATCGTTCTTTGGCAGTGTTATGACTGTCATTATGCAAAAATCCTCCAAAATAAACATTTTAATGTTAGCAAATGATGACATTTCTATCACACATTTACTTAATTAAGTCATTTAAATTAATATGAGTTACAGATGCAGCTATCTGATCTAAAAGTTACCTGCTTCATTCTTATGATGTGAATGTAGTGCATTTGCACAGGCAGGCAGACAAAGACAACTTCGCCAGTTTTTTTGCATTGCCCTGCTTATTGGTTCCCTGTAAAGCACAGGCTATGGACAGTGATAAGCTATGAAAAACAAACACAATTACATCATATCGATGGCGATTTGATTGCACAGAGATGCAGTGACGAGATCCTAAGGCCCATTGTCGTGCCATTAATCCGCTGCCATCACCTCATGTTTCAGCATGATAATGCACGGCCCCGTGTCGCAAGGATCTGTACACAACTCCTGGAAGCTGAAAATGTCCCAGTTCTTCCATGGCCTGCATACTCACTAGATGTCACCCATTGAGCATGTTTGGGATGCTCTGGATCGACATGTACAACAGCGTGTTCCAGTTCTCGCCCATATCCAGCACAGCCATTGACGAGGAGCGGGACAACATTCCGCAGGCCGTAATCAACAGCCTGATCAACTCAATGCGAAAATGTGTCGCGCTGCATGAGGCAAATGGTGGTCACACCAGAGACTGACTTGTTTTCTGATCCACGCCCCTGCCTTTATTTTTAAGTTATCTCTGACCAACAGATGCATATCTGTATTCCCAGTCATGTGAAATCCATAGATTATTTTATTTTAATATTTATTTCACCTTTGTTTAACCAGGTAGGCTAGTTGAGAACAAGTTCTCATTTGCAACTGCAACCTGGCCAAGATAAAGCAAAGCAGTGTGACACAGACAACAAGACAGAGTTACACATGTGATAGACAAATGTAAAGTCAATAACGCAATATAAAAATCTATATACAGTGTGTGCAAATGTAGTAAGGTTAGGGAGGTAAGGCAATAAATAGGCTACAGTTGCGAAATAATTACAATTTAGCATTAACACTGGAGTGATAGATATGCAGATGATAAATTTGCAAGTAGAGATACTGGGGTGCAAAAGAGCAACAACAACAAAAAATAACAATATGGGGATAAGGTAGTTGGGTGGGCTATTTACAGATGGGCTGTGTACAGGTGCAGTGATCGGTAAGCTGCTCTGACAGCTGATGCTTAAAGTTAGTGAGGAAGATATGTGTCTAGCTTGTGATTTTTTTTCTAGTGATTTTGGCAATTCGTTCCAGCCCTTGGCAGAAGGAAAGGCAGCCAAAGCAGGTGTTGGCTTTGGGGGATGACCAATGAAATATTCCTGCTGGAGATTAGGGCCTAATGCATTTATTTCTATTTATTAATTTCCTTACATGAACTGTAACTCAGTAAAATCTTTGAAATTGTTGCATGTTGCGTTTATATTTTTGTTCAGTGTGTGTGATCATTCGAATGAAATGGATCTGAGTTTTGTGGCTATTTACTGAGATCAATGTTTGATAGTGTGCTGGGACTATATGACATACAGTGGGGCAAAAAAGTATTGTCAGCCACCAATTGTGCAAGTTCTCCCACTTAAAAAGATGAGGCCTGTAATTTTCATTATAGGTACACTTCAACTATGACAGACAAAATGAGAGAAACATTGTAGGATTTTTAATGAATTTATTTGCAAATTATGGTGGAAAATAAGTATTTGGTCACCTACAAAAAAGCAAGATTTCTGCCTCTTGCAGACCTGTAACTTCTTCTTTTAAGAGGCTCCTCTGTCCTCCACTTGTTACCTGTATTAATGGCACCTGTTTGAACTTGTTATCAGTATAAAAGACACCTGTCCACAACTTCAGTAACACTCCAAACTCCCCTATGGCCAAGACCAAAGAGCTGTCAAAGGACACCAGAAACACAATTGTAGACCTGCACCAGGCTGGGAAGACTGAATCTGCAATAGGTAAGCAGCTTGGTTTGAAGAAATCAACTGTGGGAGCAATTATTAGGAAATGGAAGACATACAAGACCACTGATAATCTCCCTCGATCTGGGGCTCCACGCAAGATCTCACCCCGTGGGGTCAAAATGATCACAAGAACGGTGAGAAAAAATCCCAGAACCACACGGGGGGACCTAGTGAATGACCTGCAAAGAGCTGGGACCAAAGTAACAAAGCCTACCATCAGTAACACACTACGCCGCCAGGGACTCAAATCCTGCAGCGCCAGACGTGTCCCCCTGCTTAAGCCAGAACATGTCCAGGCCCGTCTGAAGTTTGATAGAGATCATTTGGATGATTCAGAAGAAGATTGGGAGAATGTCATATGGTCAGATGAAACCAAAATATAACTTTTTGGTAAAACCTCAACTCGTGTTTGGAGGACAAAGAATGCTGAGTTGCATCCAAAGAACACCATACCTACTGTGAAGCATGGGGGTGGAAACATTTTTTTGCAAATTGAACCAGGACGACTGATACGTGTAAAGGAAAGAATGAATGGGGCCATGTATCTTGAGATTTTGAGTGAAAACCTCCTTCCATCAGCAAGGGCATTGAAGATGAAACGTGGCTGGGTCTTTCAGCATGACAATGATCCCAAACACACCTCCCGGGCACACCTCCCGGGCAACGAAAGAGTGGCTTCGTAAGAAGCATTTCAAGGTCCTGGAGTGGCCTAGCCAGTCTCCAGATCTCAACCCCATAGAAAATGTTTGGAGGGAGTTGAAAGTCCATGTTGCCCAGCAACAGCCCCAAAACATCACTGCTCTAGAGGAGATCTGCATGGAGGAATGGGCCAAAATACCAGCAACAGTGTGTGAAAACCTTGTGAAGACTTACAGAAAAGTTTGACCTCTGTCATTGCCAACAAAGGGTATATAACAAAGTATTGAGAAACTTTTGTTATTGACCAAATACTTATTTTCCACCATAATTTGCAAATAAATTCATTAAAAATCCTACAATGTGATTTTCTGGATCTTTTGTCTCATTTTGTCTGTCATAGTTGAAATATACCTATGATGAAAATTACAGGCCTCTCTCATCTTTTTAAGTGGGAGAACTTGCACAATTGGTGGCTGACTAAATACTTTTTTACCCCACTGTATGTGGTCTGCTTGGAGTGACGTGTGAGAAAATGCCATTAGGAAAAGCAACATAATGGCAAGTATTGCGCGTGCGTATCTATCGGCCCGCCTGCCTGTCTGTTCAGCCGTCCGTTGTCTGTCTGTGTGTATATCATACACTTAGAACAGACTAAACTAACCTGTACTCAGCCCTGCATTCCCACGTCTTGGAGCTGTACAATTTTAATTTAATTTGGTCTATCGGACCTCCGGGGATGTGAATACACAGTAATACATACCTGAATTGCCATGACGTGAAGCTGTTTAACTTGGCTTCTATGAAGGAATTAGGTACTTAGAAGCCCAAATGCAGCAGTAATAGGATCCAATAAGTATAATGTTTACACATGGCTCGTCACCTCCACGAGATTCCTAACGCTTAGAATTCACCCCTGAATATTCATCTTAACTCTCACTTGGTTATTTATTGATGTCAATGGGAGACTAAGTGAAAAATCCAATTGAAGTGGAAATTAGGATTCTCCCCTTAGACAGGGTGGTCCTCTCCTCCTCCTTCTCATATCTCACCAGCTCTAAGTACTCAGAGGTATTGAGATTAAGAACTTAGTGGTTTACCTTTTAAACCATCAAGGGGGGGACAACAAGTGCCATCACCCAGGCGCCTTCAGAACATGCACTCTACCCTGCCTCTTCAAGATCCATAATCATACCTTTATTCACACGCACAAACTCAAACTCTCATCCTGTGACACACACTCCACCCTGCCTCGTCATCATCTATAATCAGACCTTTATTCTCACACACACATTCGCACATACAGTACATATACACGCACACACTCACACTCACACACACACACTCCAGTATTGGTCCAGGAGGACAGCTGGCCTTCCTGTATCAGGAGAGAGAGAGAATGAGAGAGAGATAATGAGAGAATGACACAGAGAGACTGGGAATGAGAGACTGGGAATGAGAGAGAGAGAGACTGGTAATGAGAGAGAGAGAGACTGAGAATGAGGGAGGGAGAGAGACTGAGAATGAGGGAGGGAGAGAGACTGAGAATGAGGGAGGGAGAGAGACTGAGAATGAGGGAGGGAGAGAGACTGAGAATGAGGGAGGGAGAGAGACTGAGAATGAGGGAGGGAGAGAGACTGAGAATGAGGGAGGGAGAGAGACTGAGAATGAGGGAGGGAGAGAGACTGAGAATGAGGGAGGGAGAGAGACTGAGAATGAGGGAGGGAGAGAGACTGAGAATGAGGGAGGGAGAGAGACTGAGAATGAGGGAGGGAGAGAGACTGAGAATGAGGGAGGGAGAGAGACTGAGAATGAGGGAGGGAGAGAGACTGAGAATGAGGGAGGGAGAGAGACTGAGAATGAGGGAGGGAGGGAGACTGAGAATGGGAGGGAGGGAGGGAGACTGAGAATGGGAGGGAGGGAGGGAGACAGAATGGGAGGGAGGGAGGGAGACAGAATGGGAGGGAGGGAGGGAGACTGAGAATGGGAGGGAGGGAGGGAGACTGAGAATGGGAGGGAGGGAGGGAGACTGAGAATGGGAGGGAGGGAGGGAGACAGAATGGGAGGGAGGGAGGGAGACAGAATGGGAGGGAGGGAGGGAGACTGAGAATGGGAGGGAGGGAGGGAGACTGAGAATGGGAGGGAGGGAGGGAGACTGAGAATGGGAGGGAGGGAGGGAGACTGAGAATGGGAGGGAGAGAGGGAGACTGAGAATGGGAGGGAGGGAGACTGAGAATGGGAGGGAGAGAGACTGAGAATGAGAGAGAGAGAGACTGAGAATGAGAGAGAGAGAGACTGAGAGAGAGAGAGACTGAGAATGAGAGAGAGAGACTGAGACTGAGAGAGAGAGACTGAGAATGAGAGAGAGACTGAGAGAGACTGAGAATGAGAGAGAGAGAGACTGAGAATGAGAGAGAGAGAGAGAGAGACTGAGAATGAGAGAGAGAGAGACTGAGAATGAGAGAGAGAGAGAGACTGAGAATGAGAGAGAGACAGAGAGACTGAGAATGAGAGAGAGACAGAGAGACTGAGAATGAGAGAGAGACTGAGAATGAGAGAGAGAGAGACTGAGAATGAGAGAGACTGAGAATGAGAGAGAGAGAGAGAGACAGAGACTGAGAATGAGAGCGAGACTGAGAATGAGGGAGGGAGAGACTTAGAATGAGAGAGAGAGAGACTGAGAATGAGAGAGCGAGAGACTGAGAATGAGAGAGCGAGAGACTGAGAATGAGAGAGAGAGACTGAGAATGAGAGAGAGAGAGAGACTGCGAATGAGAGCGAGAGACTGCGAATGAGAGAGAGAGACTGAGAATGAGGGAGGGAGAGAGACTGAGAATGAGGGAGGGAGAGAGCGACTGAGAATGAGGGTGGGAGAGAGTGACTGAGAATGAGGGAGGGAGAGAGCGACTGAGAATGAGGGAGGGAGAGAGCGACTGAGAATGAGGGAGGGAGAGAGCGACTGAGAATGAGGGAGGGAGGGAGAGAGACTGAGACTGAGAATGAGGGAGGGAGAGAGACTGAGAATGAGAGAGAGCGACTGAGAATGAGGGAGGGAGAGAGCGACTGAGAATGAGGGAGGGAGAGAGCGACTGAGAATGAGGGAGGGAGGGAGAGAGACTGAGACTGAGAATGAGGGAGGGAGAGAGACTGAGAATGAGAGAGAGCGACTGAGAATGAGGGAGGGAGAGAGCGACTGAGAATGAGGGAGGGAGAGAGCGACTGAGAATGAGGGAGGGAGAGAGCGACTGAGAATGAGGGAGGGAGAGAGCGACTGAGAATGAGGGAGGGAGAGAGCGACTGAGAATGAGGGAGGGAGAGAGCGACTGAGAATGAGGGAGGGAGAGAGCGACTGAGAATGAGGGAGGGAGAGAGCGACTGAGAATGAGGGAGGGAGAGAGCGACTGAGAATGAGGGAGGGAGAGAGCGACTGAGAATGAGGGAGGGAGAGAGACTGAGAATGAGGGAGGGAGAGAGACTGAGAATGGGAGGGAGGGAGACTGAGAATGGGAGGGAGGGAGACAGAATGAGAGAGAGACTGAGAATGAGAGAGAGAGAGACTGAGAATGAGAGAGAGAGAGACAGAGAGAGACTGAGAATGAGAGAGAGAGACTGAGACAGAGAGAGAGACTGAGAATGAGAGAGAGACTGAGACTGAGAGAGAGAGAGAGAGAGACTGAGAATGAGAGAGAGAGAGACTGAGAATGAGAGAGAGAGAGACTGAGAATGAGAGAGAGAGAGACTGAGAATGAGAGAGAGAGAGACTGAGAATGAGAGAGAGAGAGACTGAGAATGAGGGAGGGAGAGAGCGACTGAGAATGAGGGAGGGAGAGAGCGACTGACTGAGAATGAGAAGAGAGAGACTGAGAATGAGAGAGACTAAGAATGAGAGAGAGCAACTGAGAATGAGGGAGGGAGAGAGCGACTGAGAATGAGGGAGGGAGGAGAGAGAAGAGGGACTGAGAATGAGAATGAGGGAGGAGAGAGCGACTGAGAATGAGGGAGGGAGAGAGCGACTGAGAATGAGGGAGGGAGAGAGCGACTGAGAATGAGGGAGGGAGAGAGCGACTGAGAATGAGGGAGGGAGAGAGCGACTGAGAATGAGGGAGGGAGAGAGCGACTGAGAATGAGGGAGGGAGAGAGAGAGCGACTGAGAATGAGGGAGGGAGAGAGAGAGCGACTGAGAATGAGGGAGGGAGAGAGAGAGCGACTGAGAATGAGGGAGGGAGAGAGACTGAGAATGGGAGGGAGGGAGACTGAGAATGGGAGGGAGGGAGACTGAGAATGGGAGGGAGGGAGACTGAGAATGGGAGGGAGGGAGACTGAGAATGGGAGGGAGGGAGGGAGACCTAGAATGGGAGGGAGGGAGGGAGACCTAGAATGGGAGGGAGGGAGGGAGACCTAGAATGGGAGGGAGGGAGGGAGACCTAGAATGGGAGGGAGGGGGAGGGAGACCTAGAATGGGAGGGAGGGAGGGAGACCTAGAATGGGAGGGAGGGAGGGAGACTGAGAATGGGAGGGAGGGAGGGAGACTGAGAATGGGAGGGAGGGAGGGAGACTGAGAATGGGAGGGAGGGAGGGAGACTGAGAATGGGAGGGAGGGAGACTGAGAATGGGAGGGAGGGAGACTGAGAATGGGAGGGAGGGAGGGAGACTGAGAATGGGAGGGAGGGAGGGAGACTGAGAATGGGAGGGAGGGAGGGAGACTGAGAATGGGAGGGAGGGAGGGAGACTGAGAATGGGAGGGAGGGAGGGAGACTGAGAATGGGAGGGAGGGAGGGAGGGAGACTGAGAATGGGAGGGAGGGAGGGAGGGAGACTGAGAATGGGAGGGAGGGAGGGAGGGAGACTGAGAATGGGAGGGAGGGAGGGAGGGAGACAGAATGGGAGGGAGGGAGGGAGACTGAGAATGGGAGGGAGGGAGGGAGACAGAATGGGAGGGAGGGAGGGAGACAGAATGGGAGGGAGGGAGGGAGACAGAATGGGAGGGAGGGAGGGAGACAGAATGGGAGGGAGGGAGGGAGACAGAATGGGAGGGAGGGAGACAGAATGGGAGGGAGGGAGGGAGACAGAATGGGAGGGAGGGAGGGAGACAGAATGGGAGGGAGGGAGGGAGACTGAGAATGGGAGAGAGAGAGACTGAGAATGAGAGAGAGAGAGACTGAGAATGAGAGAGAGACTGAGAGAGACTGAGAATGAGAGAGAGAGAGACAGAGAGAGAGAGACTGAGAATGAGAGAGAGACTGACAGAGACTGAGAATGAGAGAGAGAGAGACTGAGAATGAGAGAGAGAGAGACTGAGAATGAGAGAGAGAGAGACTGAGAATGAGAGAGACAGACTGAGAATGAGAGAGAGAGAGAGACTGAGAATGAGAGAGAGAGAGAGACTGAGAATGAGAGAGAGAGACAGAGAGACTGAGAATGAGAGAGAGAGAGACTGAGAATGAGAGAGAGAGAGACTGAGAATGAGAGAGAGAGAGAGACAGAGACTGAGAATGAGCGAGACTGAGATTGAAGGAGGGAGAGACTTAGAATGAGAGAGACTGAGAATGAGAGAGCGAGAGACTGAGAATGAGAGAGCGAGAGACTGAGAATGAGAGACTGAGAATGAGAGAGAGAGACTGAGAATGAGAGAGAGAGAGAGACTGCGAATGAGAGAGAGAGACTGCGAATGAGAGAGAGAGACTGAGAATGAGGGAGAGAGAGAGACTGAGAATGAGGGAGGGAGAGAGCGACTGAGAATGAGGGAGGGAGAGAGCGACTGAGAATGAGGGAGGGAGAGAGCGACTGAGAATGAGGGAGGGAGAGAGCGACTGAGAATGAGGGAGGGAGAGAGCGACTGAGAATGAGGGAGGGAGAGAGCGACTGAGAATGAGGGAGGGAGAGAGCGACTGAGAATGAGGGAGGGAGAGAGCGACTGAGAATGAGGGAGGGAGAGAGAGACTGAGAATGGGAGGGAGGGAGACTGAGAATGGGAGGGAGGGAGACTGAGAATGGGAGGGAGACTGAGAATGGGAGGGAGGGAGGGAGACCTAGAATGGGAGGGGGACTGAGAATGGGAGGGAGGGAGACCTGAGAATGGGGGAGGGAGGGAGAGCCTAGAATGGGAGGGAGGAGGGAGACCTAGAATGGGAGGGAGGGAGGGAGACCTAGAATGGGAGGGAGGGAGGGAGACCTAGAATGGGAGGGAGGGAGGGAGACCTAGAATGGGAGGGAGGGAGGGAGACCTAGAATGGGAGGGAGGGAGGGAGACCTAGAATGGGAGGGAGGGAGGGAGACCTAGAATGGGAGGGAGGGAGGGAGACCTAGAATGGGAGGGAGGGAGGGAGACCTAGAATGGGAGGGAGGGAGGGAGACCTAGAATGGGAGGGAGGGAGGGAGACCTAGAATGGGAGGGAGGGAGGGAGACCTAGAATGGGAGGGAGGGAGGGAGACCTAGAATGGGAGGGAGGGAGGGAGACTGAGAATGGGAGGGAGGGAGACTGAGAATGGGAGGGAGGGAGGGAGACTGAGAATGGGAGGGAGGGAGGGAGACTGAGAATGGGAGGGAGGGAGGGAGACTGAGAATGGGAGGGAGGGAGGGAGACTGAGAATGGGAGGGAGGGAGGGAGACTGAGAATGGGAGGGAGGGAGGGAGACTGAGAATGGGGGGGAGGGAGGGAGACTGAGAATGGGAGGGAGGGAGGGAGACTGAGAATGGGAGGGAGGGAGAGAGACTGAGAATGAGAGAGAGAGAGACTGAGAATGAGAGAGAGAGAGACTGAGAATGAGAGAGAGAGAGACTGAGAATGAGAGAGAGAGAGACTGAGAATGAGGGAGGGAGAGAGCGACTGAGAATGAGGGAGGGAGAGAGCGACTGACTGAGAATGAGAGAGAGAGAGACTGAGAATGAGAGAGACTAAGAATGAGAGAGAGCGACTGAGAATGAGGGAGGGAGAGAGCGACTGAGAATGAGGGAGGGAGAGAGCGACTGAGAATGAGGGAGGGAGAGAGCGACTGAGAATGAGGGAGGGAGAGAGCGACTGAGAATGAGGGAGGGAGAGAGCGACTGAGAATGAGGGAGGGAGAGAGCGACTGAGAATGAGGGAGGGAGAGAGCGACTGAGAATGAGGGAGGGAGAGAGCGACTGAGAATGAGGGAGGGAGAGAGCGACTGAGAATGAGGGAGGGAGAGAGAGAGCGACTGAGAATGAGGGAGGGAGAGAGAGAGCGACTGAGAATGAGGGAGGGAGAGAGAGAGCGACTGAGAATGAGGGAGGGAGAGAGAGAGCGACTGAGAATGAGGGAGGGAGAGAGCGACTGAGAATGGGAGGGAGGGAGAGAGACTGAGAATGGGAGGGAGGGAGGGAGACTGAGAATGGGAGGGAGGGAGACTGAGAATGGGAGGG